>NC_052309.1:90171407-90181407 GCF_016432855.1 Salvelinus namaycush | reverse complement strand
GTGCTGTGTTCCCTTGTGTGTGACTCAACACTGTGCTGTGTTCCCTTGTGTGTGACTCAACACTGTACTGTGTTCCCTTGTGTGTGACTCAACACTGTACTGTGTTCCCTTGTGTGTGACTCAACACTGTGCTGTGTTCCCTTGTGTGTGACTCAACACTGTGCTGTGTTCCCTTGTGTGTGACTCAACACTGTACTGTGTTCCCTTGTGTGTGACTCAACACTGTACTGTGTTCCCTTGTGTGTGACTCAACACTGTGCTGTGTTCCCTTGTGTTTGACTCAACACCGTGCTGTGTTCCCTTGTGTGTTACTCAACACTGTGCTGTGTTCCCTTGTGTGTGACTGAGGAGCACCAGTCTCTGTCTTCCAGTAAGTCTTGCTGGCCGTACAGCACTGGGGAGCTTGTATTGGTGTAGCAGAGTCGGTTCAGATAATGCTATGTCTTAGCTCAGGGGGCTAATGCGGCTGCAATGGAATCACCACATCCTGTGGCCATGTATGCTTGGTCTATTTACAGCTGGTCCTGTAGCACTTTAACGGCTCTGATACAATCTGCATCTCCCCTGGCGGAGGTCTGGGAGAAAGTCATTTGGAGAGCTGATAAGGGAATGTTAACATGGAAATGGACCGTGCTCCAGTGGACTGTGCTCCAGTGGACCGTGTTCTAGTGGACTGTGCTCCAGGTGACTGTGCTCCAGTGGACTGTGCTCTAGTGGACCGTGTTCCAGGTGACCGTGTTCCAGTGGACCGTGTTCCAGTGGACGGTGTTCCAGTGGACCGTGCTCCAGTGGACTGTGCTCCAATGGACCGTGCTCCAGTGGACTGTGCTCCAGTGGACCGTGTTCCAGTGGACGGTGCTCCAGTGGACTGTGTTCCAGTGGACCGTGCTCCAGTGTACTGTGCTCCAGTGGCCGTGCTCCAGTGGCCGGGGTCCAGGTGACCGTGCTCCAGTGGACCGTGCTCCAGTGGACCGTGCTCCAGTGGGCCGTGTTCCAGTGGACCGTGCTCCAGTGGACTGTGCTCCAATGGACCGTGCTCCAGTGGACTGTGCTCCAGTGGACCGTGTTCCAGTGGACGGTGCTCCAGTGGACTGTGTTCCAGTGGACCGTGCTCTAGTGGACTGTGCTCCAGTGGACTGTGCTCTAGTGGACCGTGCTCCAGTGGACTGTGCTCCAGTGGACTGTGCTCTAGTGGACCGTGCTCCAGTGGACTGTGCTCTAGTGGACCGTGCTCTAGTGGACCGTGCTCCAGTGGACCGTGCTCCAGTGCTTTAGCCAGAGTGGGATAGCCAGTATCTCTCTATAGCTACCATCCCACAGTAGAACAGTCTGTTAGCCATCAGGGTGGTAGATGACATATCAGAAGAAAAGCTGATTTTATTGTTTGTTTGTCTGGATGTTAAAATTAGGAATGAAGAAATATCATATTTGTCAGGTCAGTACTGTATATTATAGAACGTAGAAATCCTGCTTTTGCTTTTGGATCGACTGAGGGTTCAGACCCTACTTCACCACTCCAGAATATAAATGGACTCTGCTTAAGACCTTTCACCTCTATCATTTCAGCCTCCATCCAGACTACCAGGGCCTGATATCTTTTCAGCCTCCATCCAGGACTACTAGGGCCTGATATCATTTCAGCCTCCATCCAGGACTACCAGGGTCTGATATCATTTCAGCCTCCATCCAGGACTACCAGGGTCTGATATCATTTCAGCCTCCATCCAGGACTACCAGGGCCTGATATCATTTCAGCCTCCATCCAGGACTACCAGGGCCTGATATCTTTTCAGCCTCCATCCAGGACTACCAGGGCCTGATATCATTTCAGCCTCCATCCAGGACTACCAGGGCCTGATATCATTTCAGCCTCCATCCAGGACTACCAGGGCCTGATATCATTTCAGCCTCCATCCAGGACTACCAGGGCCTGATATCATTTCAGCCTCCATCCAGGACTACCAGGGCCTGATATCTTTTCAGCCTCCATCCAGGATTACCAGGGCCTGATATCATTTCAGCCTCCATCCAGGACTGGCAGGGCCTGATATCATTTCAGCCTCCATCCAGGACTACCAGGGCCTGATATCATTTCAGCCTCCATCCAGGACTACCAGGGCCTGATGCCACACAGGGAGCAGTAGATCCTAGATCAGATGAAAGCTGCTCTTGTTGCTGTCTGTTTGGGTCTTCCTTAACAACAGGGTCTCTGTAATACGGCTGTATGTATCTGGAGGTCATTTCCTTGTAAAATTACCCATGAGCACCAACGTGTGACGTTCATAGGAACACGTCAAATTATGTGTCAAATGAAAGCTAAGAGTCTAAGATTTCGGAGAAATTTAGACATTTTTCAAACCTTCTCCGTCCTAAAAATGAGCGAACACAGGGAACACACACGTTGATGGTCAAACAGATGGAAAAGGGGTCTTATAAATCATCTGACAGAAAACGTCTTAAAAGGTGTTAGAAATACATCATAACACAACCATGTTGAAGTAAAGACTACTGCCAACTAATATCTACCCTTATATTTACTTGAGGAGACGTTTTTCTGTCTCCTGTAAATTCAAGAAACATTGCCTTGTCTATTGAAATTCCGTAACCAAAATAATTCACAGATCTTTACAGGGCTCTACAGTGCGATCATTTCACTCACATGTGCTCCTAAATATTTTCCTGTGCGACCTGAATTTTTTATTTAGGAGCACCAGTTCGCCTAGAAATATTATGGATTCTAGCTTTAATATCTACAATGTTTTTCATTGTGCTCCTACATTTCTTTGTGTGCGCCTACATTTTTTTCAACTTAGCGGCACACCAGTGGAGGCTGCTGAGGGGAGGACGGCTCATAATAATGGCTGGGATGGAGTCAGTGGAACGGTATCAACCACATGGAAACCAGCCTTTATTATGAGCTGTCCTCCCCTCAGCAGCCTCCACTGGTTCACACGTGGTCCTTGTTAAAAAGGTCAGTCCTGCTTTAAGATACTGAACTCTAATCTACTTTACTATACCGTTCTGTGCTGTACTCTACTGAGTTCTACTGTACTGTACTCTACTGAGTTCTACTGTGCTGTACTCTACTGAGTTCTACTGTGCTGTACTCTACTGAGTTCTACTGTGCTGTACTCTACTGAGTTCTACTGTGCTGTACTCTACTGTACTCTACTGTGCTGTACTTTAATGTCCAAACTTGTGAAACATAAAGATCTATGATTGGTTCAGGTTTGAGCACATTCAAATAATATCCAGTGTGTAGAATACCCAGAGGAGGACGTTGCGTATATCTACCTGTGTGTACCTTTTCAGGACACATCTTAATGAAGAGAAGAATATTCATATCCATCATTTCTGTGTAGTAAAGATCATGTGACCGCAATTCCATAACCTTATGCAAATCCACTTCTCTCACTTGTAGTTCAATAACCTAAAGAGCTGTTTTCAAAGTCACGGGGTCATGTCATAGCTGACAGCCCATTCTTTCTGCAGAGATCTTTGTCTTTCTGCAGACATCTTTGTCTTTCTGCAGAGATCTTTGTCTTTCTGCAGAGATCTTTGTCTTTCTGCAGAGATCTTTGTCTTTCTGCAGAGATCTTTGTCTTTCTGCAGAGATCTTTGTCTTTCTGCAGAGATCTTTGTCTTTCTGCAGAGATCTTTGTTTTTTTGCAGAGATGTTTGTCTTCATTTGGAGCAGATGTTTCATCACGTAAAAAAAGGGAGGGAGAAATTTTGTTACCAAACTTTGCATCTGCACAGTTCGTCCAGTAAATGTGTTTTTGTAAAATGTTCTGTGTAAATTGTTAAAAGTAGTCATTGTGCATAGAGTTGTATGGTTTGTTAAACTTTGAAATCAAATGGTTTTTGTTTGGCATCCATTTGAAGTGAAAAATCTGAGTCTCAGCTCAATTCCGTTACCGTGGAATTACCGTATTATCTTCTGAGACAAATACCACCACAAGGCAACAACACACACACACACACACACACACACACACACACACACACACACACACACACACACACACACACACACACACACACACACACACACACACACACACACACACACACACACACACACACACACGCACATACACGCGCACACACATAAACGCTCAACCCCCTCCCTCAGCCTCCATCCCATGGCCTGCCAAGAGAGATTGGAACAGAATGGAATTTGAAACGTTTTAGCCAAAAATGTTTCCACTATAAAGGTGTTTTTTGCAGAAACGTTTCAGATTTCGTTTCGTTCTCCGACTTCGACTAAAGCTCTGAGGGGGTGAGGAATCGATGAGCAGGTGAGGGACCACTAGTTCAGAAGACCACAACAAACACATTGTGTAAACACACACCCCCGCACACGCACAAACACGCACACTCACCAAACAGACAGAACTGAATGCCCACACACACTCAACATGTAATGCACTACTAACTGTCTTCTACTGAAGAATGACTAACTAATGAGACAAACAGGAATGTACTATTAACTGTCTGACTAACTAATGAGACAAACAGGAATGTACTATTAACTGTCTGACTAACTAATGAGACAAACAGGAATGTACTATTAACTGTCTTCTACTGAAGAATGACTGACTAATGAGACAAACAGGAATGTACTACTAACTGTCTGTCTGACTAATGAGACAAACAGGAATGTACTACTAACTGTCTGACTGACTAATGAGACAAACAGGAATGTACTACTAACTGTCTGTCTGACTGACTAATGAGACAAACAGGAATGTACTACTAACTGACTGACTGACTGACTAATGAGACAAACAGGAATGCACTACTAACTGTCTGACTGACTAATGAGACAAACAGGAATGTACTACTAACTGTCTGCCTGACTAATGAGACAAACAGGAATGTACTACTAACTGACTGACTGACTAATGAGACAAACAGGAATGTACTACTAACTGACTGACTGACTAATGAGACAAACAGGAATGTACTACTAACTGTCTGTCTGACTGACTAATGAGACAAACAGGAATGAACTACTAACTGTCTGACTGACTAATGAGACAAACAGGAATGTACTACTAACTGTCTGTCTGACTGACTAATGAGACAAACAGGAATGTACTACTAACTGACTGACTGACTAATGAGACAAACAGGAATGTACTACTAACTGTCTGTCTGACTAATGAGACAAACAGGAATGTACTACTAACTGTCTGTCTGACTGACTAATGAGACAAACAGGAATGTACTACTAACTGTCTGACTGACTGACTAATGAGACAAACAGGAATGAACTACTAACTGTCTGACTGACTGACTAATGAGACAAACAGGAATGTACTACTAACTGACTGACTGACTGACTAATGAGACAAACAGGAATGCACTACTAACTGTCTGAATGACTAACTAATGAGACAAACAGGAATGTACTATTAACTGTCTGACTGACTAATGAGACAAACAGGAATGTACTACTAACTGTCTGTCTGACTAATGAGACAAACAGGAATGTACTATTAACTGTCTGACTGACTAATGAGACAAACAGGAATGTACTACTAACTGTCTGACTGACTAATGAGACAAACAGGAATGTACTACTAACTGTCTGTCTGACTGACTAATGAGACAAACAGGAATGCACTACTAACTGTCTGACTGACTAATGAGACAAACAGGAATGTACTACTAACTGTCTGACTGACTGACTAATGAGACAAACAGGAATGTACTACTAACTGTCTGACTGACTGACTAATGAGACAAACAGGAATGTACTACTAACTGTCTGTACTTGACTGACTAATGAGACAAACAGGAATGTACTACTAACTGTCTGACTGACTGACTATGAGACAAACAGGAATGTACTACTAACTGTCTGTCTGACTGACTAATGAGACAAACAGGAATGTACTACTAACTGATCTGACTGACTAATGAGACAAACAGGAATGCACTACTAACTGGTCTACTGATAATTGAGACAACAGGATGTACTATAACTGTCTGACTGACTAATTTGACAAACAGGAATGTACTATAACTGACTGACTGACTAAGAGACCAACAGGAATCGCTACTACTAACTGTCTGAACTTGACTAATGCAGGACATACACAGGAATGTATACTAACTGTCTTGACTGCTGACTAATGAGACAAACAGGACTATGTAACTACTAACTGTCGTTGACTGACTAATGAGGACAACAGGAATGCACTACTAACTGTCTGTCTGACTAATGAGACAAACAGGAATGTACTACTTAACTGTCTGTCTGACTGACTAATGAGACAAACAGGAAGTGCACTACTACACTGTCTGTCTGACTAATGAGACAAACAGGAATGTACTTACTAACTAACTCGACTGAACTAATGAGGACAAACATGGAATGCTACCTACTAACTGTCTGACTGACTAATGAGACAAACAGGAATGTAACTACTAACTAACTGATCTGACTAATGAGAACAAACAGGAATGCCACCTACTAACTGTACTGACTGACTCATGAGACAAACAGCGAATGTAACTACTAACTGTCTGACTGACTAATGAGACAAACAGGAATGTACTACTAACGTCTGACTGACTGACTAATGAGACAACAGGAATGTACTACGAACTGTCTGACTGACTAATGAGACAAACAGGAATGTACTACTAACTGTCTGTCGACTAATGAGACAAACAGGAATGAACTACTAACTGTCGTCTGACTGACTAATGAGACAAACAGGAATGCACTACTAACTGTCTGTCTGACTAATGAGACAAACAGGAATGTACTACTAAACTGACTGACTGACTAATGAGACAAACAGGAATGACTACTAACTGTCTGTCTGACTAATGAGACAAACGGAATGTACTACTAACTGACTGACTGAACTGAATAGGACAAACAGGAATGTACTACTAACTGTCTGTCTGACCTGACTAATGAGACACAGGAATCCTACTAACTGACTGCTGACTGAACTAATGAGACAAACAGGAATGTACTACTAACTGTCTGATGCTGACTAATGAGACAAACAGGATATGTACTACTAACTGTCTAACTGAATACTGATACAAACAGGAATGACCTACTAACTGCTGACTGACTAATGAGACAAACAGGAATGTACTACTAACTGTCTGATGACTGACTAATGAGACAAACAGAATGTACTACTACCTGTCTGACGACTGACTATGAGACAACAGGAATGTACTACTAAACTGACTGACTGACTGACTAATGAGACAACAGGAATGCACTACTACTGTCTGATGACTACTAATGAGACAAACAGGAATGTACTAACTAACTGCTGACTGACTAATGAGACAAACAGAAATGTACTACTAACTGTCTGTCTGACTGACTAATGAGACAAACAGGAATGTACTATAACTGTCTGACTTGACTAATGAGACAAACAGGAATGACACATAACGTCTGACGGACTAATGAGACACAGGAATGTACTACTAACTGTCTGTCTGACTGACTAATGAACAAACAGGATAACTACTAACTGCTGACTGACTAATGAGACAAACAGGAATGTACTACTAACTGTCGATGACTGACTAACTTGAGACAAACAGAATGTACTACTAACTGTCTGACTGACTGACTAATGAGACAACAGGAATGTACTACTAACTGTCTGACTGACTGACTAATGAGACAACACAGGAATGTACTACTAACTGTCTGAACTGACTAATGAGACAAACAGGAATGACTACTAACTGTCTGTCTGACTGACTAATGAGACAAACAGGAATGTACTACTAACTGTCTGCTGACTGACTAATGAGACAAACAGAATGACACTACTAACTGTCTGTCTGACTGACTAATGAGACAAACAGGAATGTACTACAACTGTCTGTCTGACTGACTAATGAGACAAACAGGAATGCACTACTAACTGTCTGACTGACTAATGAGACAAACAGGAATGTACTACTAACTGTCTGACTGACTAATGACCAACAGGAATGTACTACTAACTGCTGGACTGACTAATGAGACAAACAGGAATGCACTACTAACTGTCTGACTGACTAATGAGACAAACAGAATGTACTACTAACTGTCTGACCTGACTGACTAATGAGAAACAGGAATGTACTACTACTAACTGTCTGACTGACTAATAGACAAACAGGAATGTACTACTAACTGTTCTGTCTGACTAATGAGACAAACAGGAATGAACTACTAACTGTCTGTCTGACTGACTAATGAGACAAACAGGATGACTACTAACTGTCTGTCTGACTAATGAACAAACAGAATGTACTACTAACTGACTGACTGACTAATGAACAAACAGGATGATACTACTGTCTGACTGACTATGAGACAACAGGAATGTACTACTAACTAACTGACTGACTAATGAGACAAACAGGAATGCACCACTAACGTCTGACTGACTAATGAGACAAACAGGAATGAACTACTAACTGTCTGACTGACTAATGAAACAAACAGAATGTACTTCTAACTGTCTGACTGACTAATGAGACAAACGGAATGTACTACTAACTGTCTGACTGACTGACTATGAGACAAACAGGAATGTACTACTAACTGACTGACTGACTAATGAAACAAACGGAATACTACTAACTGTCTGACTGACTGACTAATGAGACAACAGTATGTACTACTAATGCTGCTGACTGACTAATGAGACAAACAGGAATGCCTACTAACTGTCTGCCTGACCTAATGAGACAAACATAGAATGGTACTACTTAACGACTCTGACTATGGCAACAGGAATGTCCTACTAACTGTCCTGACTGACTAATGAGACAAACAGGAATGTACTACTAAACTGTCCTGTCTGACTAATGAGACAAACAGGAATGTACTACTAACTGACTGACTGACTAATGAGACAAACAGGAATGTACTACTAACTGTCTGCTGACTGACTAATGAAGACAAACAGATACACTACAACTGCTGACTGACTGACTATGAGACAACAGAATGTACTACTAACTGTCTGACTGACTGACTAATGAGACAAACAGGAATGCTACTACTAACTGTCTAACTGACTAATGAGACAAACAGGAATACCTACTAACTGACCTGACTGACTAATGAGACAAACAGGACTGTACTACTAACTGTCTGACTGACTGACTAATGAGACAAACAGGAATGCAACTACTACACTGTCTGACTGACTGGACTAATGAGACAAACAGGAATGTACTACTACGACTGACTGACTGACTAATGAGACAAACAGGAATGTACACTACTACTGTCTGAATGACTGACTACTGTGACAAACAGGAATGTACTACTAACTAACTGACTGACTGACTAATAGACAAACAGGAATGTACTCTAACTGTCTGCTGACTGACTAATGAGACAAACAGGATGTACTACTACTGTCTGACTGACTAATGAGACAACAGGAATGTACTATAACTGTCTGACTGACTAATGAACAAACGGAATGACTACTAACTGTCTGTCTGACTGACTATGGACAAACGGAATAACTACTAACTGCTGACTGACTAATGAGACAAACATGAATGTACTAAACTGTCTGACTGACTGACTAATGAACAAACAGGAATGTACTACTAACTGTCTGCTGACTGACTAATGAGACAAACAGGAATTACTACTAACTGTCTGCTGACTGACTAATGAGACAAACCAGGAATGTACTACTAACTGCTGACTGACTAATGAGAAAACAGGAATGTTCTACTAACTGTCTGACTGACTGACTAATGAGACAAACAGGAATGTCTACTATACGTCTGACTGACTGACTAATGAGACAAACAGGAATGTACTACTAACTGTCTGACTGACTAATGAGACAAACAGGAATGTACTACTAACTGTCTGTCTGACTGACTAATGAGACAAACGAAATGTACTACTAACTGTCTGACTGACTAATGAGACAACAGAATACTACTAACTGAAACAGAAAAAGGAAAAAAAAAAAGAGGCGTC
>NC_052309.1:90153190-90171307 GCF_016432855.1 Salvelinus namaycush | reverse complement strand
CTGTTTGATGTTTCTTGTGTTCTGCCCTCAGGGAATTCTGTAGTGTTGTCTGTGTTGATGTTTTCTTGTGTTCTGCCCTCAGGGAAGTGTTGTACGTTGTGACTGTGTTGATGTTTTCTTGTGTTCTGCCCTCAGGGAAGTGTGTACGTGTTGACTGTGTTGATGTTTTCTGTGTTCTGCCCTCAGGGAAGTTGTGTACTGTTGCTGTGTTGATGTTTTCTGTGTTCTGCCCTCAGGGAAGTGTGTACGTGTTGTCTGTGTTGATGTTTTCTTGTGTTCTGCCCTCAGGGAATGTGTACGTGTTGGCTGTGTTGAGTTTTCTTGTGTTCTGCCCTCAGGGAAGTGTGTACGTGTTGGCTGTGTTGATGTTTTCTTGTGTTCTGCCCTCAGGGAAGTGTGTACGTGTTGGCTGTGTTGATGTTTTCTTGTGTTCTGCCTCAGGGAAGTGTGTACGTGTTGCTGTGTGATGTTTTCTTGTGTTCTGCCCTCAGGAAGTGTGTACGTGTTGCTGTGTTGAGTTTTTCTTGTGTTCTGCCCTCAGGGAAGTGTGTACTTGTTGGCTGTGTTGATGTTTTCTGTGTTCTGCCCTCAGGGAAGTGTGTACGTGTTGCTGTGTTGATGTTTTCTGTGTTCTGCCCTCAGGGAGTGTGTACGTGTTGGCTGTGTTGATGTTTTCTTGTGTTCTGCCTCAGGGAAGTGTGTACGTGTTGGCTGTGTTTGATGTTTTCTTGTGTTCTGCCCTCAGGGAAGTGTGTACGTGTTGGCTGTGTTGATGTTTCTTGTGTTTCTGCCCTCAGGGAAGTGTGTACGTGTTGCTGTGTTGATGTTTTTCTTGTGTTCTGCCCCAGGGAAGTGTGTACGTGTTGGCTGTGTTGATGTTTTCTTGTGTTCTGCCCTCAGGGAAGTGTGTACTGTGTTGGCTGTGTTGATGTTTTTCGTTGTGTTCTGCCCTCAGGGAAGTGTGTACGTGTTGGCTGTGTTGATGTTTTCTTGTTGTTCTCCCTCAGGGAAGTGTGTACGTGTTGGCTGTGTTGATGTTTATTTTTCTTGTTTCTGCCCTCAGGGAAGTGTGTACGTGTTGTCTGTGTTGATGTTTTCTTGTGTTCTGCCCTCAGGAAGTGTGTACGTGTGTGGCTGTGTTGATGTTTTCTTGTGTTCTGCCCTCAGGGAAGTGTGTACGTGTTGGCTGTGTTGATGTTTTCTTGTGTTCTGCCCTCAGGGAAGTGTGTACGTGTTGGCTGTGTTGATGTTTTCTTGTGTTCTGCCCTCAGGGAAGTGTGTACGTGTTGGCTGTGTTGATGTTCTTGTGTTCTGCCCTCAGGGAAGTGTGTACGTGTTGGCTGTGTTGATGTTTTCTTGTGTTCTGCCCTCAGGGAGTGTGTACGTGTTGGCTGTGTTGATGTTTTCTTGTGTTCTGCCCTCAGGAAGTGTGTACGTGTTGGCTGTTGATGTTTTCTTGTGTTCTGCCTCAGGGAATGTGTACGTGTTGGCTGTGTTGATGTTTTCTTGTGTTCTGCCCTCAGGGAAGTGTGTACGTGTTGGCTGTGTTGATGTTTTCTTGTGTTCTGCCCTCAGGGAAGTGTGTACGTGTTGGCTGTGTTGATGTTTTCTTGTGTTCTGCCCTCAGGGAAGTGTGTACGTGTTGCTGTGTTGATGTTTTCTTGTGTTCTGCCCTCAGGGAAGTGTGTACTGTTGGCTGTGTTGATGTTTTCTTGTGTTTCTGCCCTCAGGGAAGTGTGTACGTGTTGGCTGTGTTGATGTTTTCTGTGTTCTGCCTCAGGGAAGTGTGTACGTGTTGGCTGTGTTGATGTTTTCTTGTGTTCTGCCCTCAGGGAAGTGTGTACGTGTTGGCTTGTTGATGTTTTCTTGTGTTTCTGCCCCAGGGAAGTGTGTACGTGTTGGCTGTGTTGATGTTTTCTTGTGTTCTGCCCTAGGGAAGTGGTGTACGTGTTGGTGTGTTGATTTTTCTTGTGTTCTGCCCTCAGGGAAGTGTGTACGTGTTGGCTGTGTTGATGTTTTCTTGTGTTCTGCCCTCAGGAAGTGTGTACGTGTTGGCTGTGTTGATGTTTTCTTGTGTTCTGCCCTCAGGGAAGTGTGTACGTGTTGGCTGTGTTGATGTTTTTCTTGTGTTCTGCCCTCAGGGAAGTGTGTACGTGTTGGCTGTGTTGATGTTTTCTTGTGTTTCTGCCCTCAGGGAAGTGTGTACGGTGTTGACTGTGTTGATGTTTTTCTTGTGTTCTGCCCTCAGGGAAGTGTGTACGTGTTGCTGTGTTGATGTTTTCTTGTGTTCTGCCCTCAGGGAAGTGTGTACGTGTTGCTGTGTTGATGTTTTCTTGTGTTCTGCCCTCAGGGAAGTGTGTACGTGTTGACTGTGTTGATGTTTTCTTGTGTTCTGCCCTCGGGAAGTGTGTACGTGTTGGCTGTGTTGATGTTTTCTTGTGTTCTGCCCTCAGGGAAGTGTGTACGTGTTGGCTGTGTTGATGTTTTCTTGTGTTCGCCCTCAGGGAAGTGTGTACGTGTTGACTGTGTTGAAGTTTTCTTGTGTTCTGCCCTCAGGAAGTGTGTACGTGTTGGCTGTGTGATGTTTTCTTGTGTTCTGCCCTCAGGGAAGTGTGTACGTGTTGGCTGTGTTGATGTTTTCTTGTGTTCTGCCCTCAGGGAAGTGTGTACGTGTTGGCTGTGTTGATGTTTTCTTGTGTTCTGCCCTCAGGGAAGTGTGTACGTGTTGGCTGTGTTGATGTTTTCTTGTGTTCTGCCCTCAGGGAAGTGTGTACGTGTTGGCTGTGTTGATGTTTTTTTGTGTTCTGCCCTCAGGGAAGTGTGTACGTGTTGGCTGTGTTGATGTTTTCTTGTGTTCTGCCCTCAGGGAAGTGTGTACGTGTTGCTGTGTTGATGTTTTTCTTGTGTTCTGCCCTCAGGGAAGTGTGTACGTGTTTGCTGTGTTGATGTTTTCTTGTGTCTGCCCTCAGGAAGTGTGTACGTGTTGGCTGTGTTGATGTTTTCTTGTGTTCTGCCCTCAGGGAAGTGTGTACGTGTTGGCTGTGTTGATGTTTTCTTGTGTTCTGCCCTCAGGGAAGTGTGTACGTGTTGGCTGTGTTGATGTTTTCTTGTGTTCTGCCCTCAGGGAAGTGTGTACGTGTGGCTGTGTTGATGTTTTCTTGTGTTCTGCCCTCAGGGAAGTGTGTACGTGTTGGCTGTGTTGATGTTTTTCTGTGTTCTGCCCTCAGGGAAGTGTGTACGTGTTGCTGTGTTGATGTTTTCTTGTGTTCTGCCCTCAGGGAAGTGTGTACGTGTTGGCTGTGTTGATGTTTTCTTGTGTTCTGCCCTCAGGGAAGTGTGTACGTGTTGCTGTGTTGATGTTTTCTTGTGTTCTGCCCTCAGGGAAGTGTGTACGTGTTGGCTGTGTTGATGTTTTCTTGTGTTCTGCCCTCAGGGAAGTGTGTACGTGTTGCTGTGTTGATGTTCTTGTGTTCTGCCCTCAGGGAAGTGTTACGTGTTGGCTTGTGTTGATGTTTTCTTGTGTTCTGCCCTCAGGGAAGTGTGTACGTGTTGGCTGTGTTGATGTTTTCTTGTGTTCTGCCCTCAGGGAAGTGTGTACGTGTTGACTGTGTTGATGTTTTCTTGTGTTCTGCCCTCAGGGAAGTGTGTACGTGGCTGGTTGAGTTTTCTTGTGTTCTGCCCTCAGGGAATGTGTACGTGTTGGCTGTGTTGATGTTTTCTTGTGTTCTGCCCTCAGGGAAGTGTGTACGTGTTGGCTGTGTTGATGTTTTCTTGTGTTCTGCCCTCAGGAAGTGTGTACGTGTTGCTGTGTTGATGTTTTCTTGTGTTCTGCCCTCAGGGAAGTGTGTACGTGTTGGCTGTGTTGATGTTTTCTTGTGTTCTGCCCTCAGGGAAGTGTGTACGTGTTGGCTGTGTCGGATGTTTGATGTTTCTTGTGTTCTGCCCTCAGGGAAGTGTGACGTGTTGCTGTGTTGATGTTTTCTGTGTTCTGCCCTCAGGGAAGTGTGTACGTGTTGGCTGTGTTGATGTTTCTTGTGTTCTGCCCTCAGGGAAGTGTGTACGTGTTGGCTGTGTTGATGTTTTCTTGTGTTCTGCCCTCAGGGAAGTGTGTACGTGTTGGCTGTGTTGATGTTTTCTTGTGTTCTGCCCTCAGGGAAGTGTGTACGTGTTGGCTGTGTTGATGTTTTCTTGTGTTCTGCCCTCAGGGAAGTGTGTACGTGTTGGCTGTGTTGATGTTTTCTTGTGTTCTGCCCTCAGGGAAGTGTGTACGTGTTGGCTGTGTTGATGTTTTCTGTGTTCTGCCCTCAGGGAAGTGTGTACGTGTTGGCTGTGTTGATGTTTTCTTGTGTTCTGCCCTCAGGGAAGTGTGACGTGTTGCTGTGTTGATGTTTTCTTGTGTTCTGCCCCAGGGAAGTGTGTACGTGTTGGCTGTGTTGATGTTTTCTTGTGTTCTGCCCTCAGGGAAGTGTGTACGTGTTGGCTGTGTTGATGTTTTCTTGTGTTCTGCCTCAGGGAAGTGTGTACGTGTTGGCTGTTGTTGATGTTTTTTGTGTTCTGCCCTCAGGGAAGTGTGTACGTGTTGGCTGTGTTGATGTTTTCTTGTGTTCTGCCCTCAGGGAAGTGTGTACGTGTTGGCTGTGTTGATGTTTTCTTGTGTTCTGCCTCAGGGAAGTGTGTACGTGTTGGCTGTTGTGTGTATGTTTTCTTGTGTTCTGCCCTCAGGGAAGTGTGTACGTGTTGCTGTGTTGATGTTTCTTGTGTTCTGCCCTCAGGGAAGTGTGTACGTGTTGGCTGTTTGATGTTTTCTTGTGTTCTGCCCTCAGGAAGTGTGTACGTGTTGGCTGGTTGATGTTTCTTGTGTTCGCCCTCAGGGAAGTGTGTACGTGTTGGCTGTGTTTGATGTTTTCTTGTGTTTCTGCCCTCAGGGAAGTGTGTACGTGTTGGCTGGTGTTGTGTTTTTCTTGTGTTCTGCCCTCAGGGAAGTGTGTACGTGTTGGCTGTGTTGATGTTTTCTTGTGTTCTGCCCTCAGGGGAGTGTGTACGTGTTGGCTGTGTTGATGTTTTTCTTGTGTTCTGCCCCTCAGGGAAGTGTGTACGTGTTGCCTGTGTTGATGTTTTTCTTGTGTTCTGCCCTCAGGGAAGTGTGTACGTGTGGCTGTGTTGATGTTTTCTTGTGTTCTGCCCTCAGGGAAGTGTGTACGTGTTGACTGTGTTGATGTTTTCTTGTGTTCTGCCCTCAGGGAAGTGTGTACGTGTTGGCTGTGTTGATGTTTTCTTGTGTTCTGCCCCTCAGGGGAAGTGGTACGTGTTGGCGTGTGTTGATGTTTTTCTTGGTGTTCTGCCCTCAGGGAAGTGTGTACGTGTGGGCTGTGTTGATGTTTTCTTGTGTTCTGCCCTCGGGAAGTGTGTACGTGTTGGCGCTGTCTGATGTTTTCTTGTGTTCTGCCCTCAGGGAAGTGTGTACGTGTTGACTGTGTTGAGTTTCTTGTGTTCTGCCCTCAGGGAAGTGTGTACGTGTGGCTGTGTTGATGTTTTCTGTGTTCTGCCCTCAGGGAAGGTGTGTACGTGTGTTGACTGTGTTGATGTTTTTCTTGTGTTCTGCCCTCAGGGAAGTGTGTACGTGTTGGCTGTGTTGATGTTTTCTTTGTGTTCTGCCCTCAGGGAAGTGTGTACGTGTTGGACTGTGTGATGTTTTCTTGTGTTCTGCCCTCAGGGAAGTGTGTACGTGTGGCTGTGTGATGTTTTCTTGTGTTCTGCCCTCAGGGAAGTGTGTACGTGTTGGCTGTGTTGATGTTTGTGTGTTCTGCCCTCAGGGAAGTGTGTACGTGTTGGCTGTGTTGATGTTTTCTTGTGTTCTGCCTCAGGGAAGTGTGTACGTGTGGCTGTGTGATGTTTTCTTGTGTTCTGCCCTCAGGGAAGTGTGTACGTGTGGCTGTGTGATGTTTTCTTGTGTTCTGCCCTCAGGGAAGTGTGTACGTGTTGGCTGTGTTGATGTTTTTCTTGTGTTCTTGCCCTCAGGGAAGTGTGGTACGTGTTGGCTGTGTTGATGTTTTCTTGTGTTCTGCCCTCAGGAAGTGTGTACGTGTTGGCTGTGTTGATGTTTTCTTGTGTTCTGCCCTCAGGGAAGTGTGTACATGTTGGCTGTGTTGATGTTTTCTTGTGTTCTGCCCTCAGGGGAAGTGTGTACGTGTTGGCTGTGTTGATGTTTTCTTGTGTTCTGCCCTCAGGGAAGTGTGTACGTGTTGACTGTGTTGATGTTTTCTTTTGTTCTGCCCTCAGGGAAGTGTGTACGTGTTGGCTGTGTTGATGTTTTCTTGTGTTCTGCCCTCAGGGAAGTGTGTACGTGTTGGCTGTGTCCTGACTGTGTTGATGTTTTCTTGTGTTCTGCCCTCAGGGAAGTGTGTACGTGTTGACTGTGTTGATGTTTTCTTGTGTTCTGCCCTCAGGGAAGTGTGTACGTGTTGGCTGTGTTGATGTTTTCTTGTGTTCTGCCCTCAGGGAAGTGTGTACGTGTTGGCTGTGTTGATGTTTTCTTGTGTTCTGCCCTCAGGGAAGTGTGTACGTGTTGGCTGTGTCCTGAATGACATCCTATTCCCTATATACAGATGTAGGATCTTAATTTGCAGGACAACATTCCTGCAATGCGGGTAAATGTAAAACTTGTAGTGTATTTGAGGTTTAAAGGGCATCTGAAGTTTGTAATTTCCACTTAGAGATGTCAGACTTAAGAAAAATGTATCAACCTTACAAAAATGTCAAGTTATTATAATCCACATAATAATTCACAGTTTCCCGTTGCTGCAGGATCATTTTCTTGCTCTATCAAACCGGCTCAAATCAAGATCCTACATATGTAGAGCACTACTTTTGACCATGACCCATAGGGCTCTGGGGGTGGAATTGAGTGGGACACACATGGATAAGGAGATTGACATATAATGTGATTCATATAATGAAAGCAATATGCAGTGTTTGTCATGGCCGCGGGGGAGATGTTTAGGGGTGGGAGTGCTGAAATGTATTTGTCAACGAGGAGGGGGCCGGGAGGTGCTGAGAGAAATGTTTACTCCCCACACTGCTGACGGTTATTTATTTATACATTTATTTACAAAAACATTCAGATTTATGTAGGATGTAGGATGAAGGATGTAGGTTACAGGATGTAGGGTGTAGGATGCAGGATGTCGGATGCAGGATATAGGATGCATGATGTAGGATGCAGGATGCAGGATGTAGGATGTAGGATGCAGGATGTAGGATGCAGGATGTAGGATGCAGGATGTAGGATGCATGATATAGGATGCAGGATGTAGGATGTAGGATGCAGGATGTAGGATGCAGGATGTAGGATGCAGGATGTAGGATGTAGGATACAGGATTTAGGATATAGGATATAGGATGCAGGATGTAGGATGCAGGATGTAGGATGCAGGATGTAGGATGCAGGATGCAGGATGTAGGATGCAGGATGTAGGATGCAGGATGTAGGATGCAGGATGTAGGATGTAGGATGCAGGATGCAGGATGTAGGATGTAGGATGCAGGATATAGGATGCAGGATATGGGATGCAGGATGTAGGATGCAGGATGTAGGATGTAGGATGCAGGATGTAGGATGTAGGATGCATTTGCAGTATGAATATAGGTACAGTGCCTATCGAAAGTCTATACTTAAATTTCCCATGCAGCTAAACAAGCCCATATCTTATACATTTTCATACAAACCAAGACAGTTCATGTTTCACACAGTCATTTATTTTTTGCAACATAACACGAGAAACATATGTATAAATATATATCAAGGAAGTCAGTCACTGTCCGTCCGTCCGTCCGTCCGTCCGTCCGTCTGTCTGTCTGTCTGTCTGTCCGTCTGTCTGTCCACCCACACCTTATATACAATGACCACCATGAAAAGAAGATGACACTGTGAAGCCTGCTCACTGAGGGGGTGGAAAGACTATGGTCCCACTTCAAACAGACAACAACTTATAAAGGCTTCATAGAGCATTCATAAGCACTACATAGACTCTTTATGAAGCCTTAAAATGGATGTTTTGTTTCATTTTGGACCAATAATACATTCCGACAGAACTGCTCAGATCCAGAGAGGGGAGTAACCTGAACCATCAACCCTGTCTTCAGAATACAGAGGAACCATCAACCCTGTCTTCAGAATACAGAGGAACTAGCTGGACCAATTAACCATCAACCCTGTCTTCAGAATACAGAGGAACCATCAACCCTGTCTTCAGAATACAGAGGAACCATCAACCCTGTCTTCAGAATACAGAGGAACCATCAACCCTGTCTTCAGAATACAGAGGAACCATCAACCCTGTCTTCAGAATACAGAGGAACCATCAACCCTGTCTTCAGAATACAGAGGAACCATCAACCCTGTCTTCAGAATACAGAGGAACCATCAACCCTGTCTTCAGAATACAGAGGAACCATCAACCCTGTCTTCAGAATACAGAGGAACTAGCTGGACCAATTAACCATCAACCCTGTCTTTAGAATACAGAGGAACCATCAACCCTGTCTTCAGAATACAGAGGAACTAGCTGGACCAATTAACCATCAACCCTGTCTTCAGAATACAGAGGAACCATCAACCCTGTCTTCAGAATACAGAGGAACTAGCTGGACCAATTAACCATCAACCCTGTCTTCAGAATACAGAGGAACCATCAACCCTGTCTTCAGAGTACAGAGGAACTAGCTGGACCAATAAACCATCAACCCTGTCTTCAGAATACAGAGGAACCATCAACCCTGTCTTCAGAATACAGAGGAACCATCAACCCTGTCTTCAGAATACAGAGGAACCATCAACCCTGTCTTCAGAATACAGAGGAACCATCAACCCTGTCTTCAGAATACAGAGGAACTAGCTGGACCAATTAACCATCAACCCTGTCTTCAGAATACAGAGGAACCATCAACCCTGTCTTCAGAATACAGAGGAACTAGCTGGACCAATTAACCATCAACCCTGTCTTCAGAATACAGAGGAACCATCAACCCTGTCTTCAGAATACAGAGGAACTAGCTGGACCAATTAACCATCAACCCTGTCTTCAGAATACAGAGGAACCATCAACCCTGTCTTCAGAGTACAGAGGAACTAGCTGGACCAATAAACCATCAACCCTGTCTTCAGAATACAGAGGAACCATCAACCATGTCTTCAGAATACAGAGGAACCATCAACCCTGTCTTCAGAATACAGAGGAACCATCAACCCTGTCTTCAGAATACAGAGGAACCATCAACCATGTCTTCAGAATACAGAGGAACCATCAACCCTGTCTTCAGACAACACGGTGGGTACAAGCGCCCCCCCCAAACAAACAACCACCAGAAACAGATTTTCCACTGCCAACTGGAACCACCATGTTACTGTGTCTAATGCCAAACAATCCACTGCAATTATGGGCCAGAAATGGCAGCAACATACACATCCATTAGTACTGTAATATTCAAGTCCTGGAATGATGATTGAATAATTATATTATTCTCTAACATCAGAGATTGGAAGAATCTGCATAATCAACTATCTAAATGGGATTTACTCAGACTATGTACCACACATAGTGTTAACTGTTCCCATGCTGACTGTCTCTGGCTCTGTTCCCCTCACTAACACGGCCTTTTAAACCTACAGGACATTTGGATACATGTCTACAGAGAGAGTGTAGCCTATTCTGGGAGCATCCCAAACGGCACACTTTTCCCTTTACAGTACGCTACTTCATATGGGCCCTGGTCAAAAGTAGTCCACTACTTCCTATGGGCCCTGGTCAAAAGTACTGCACTACTTCCTATGGGCCATGGTCAAAAGTAGTCCACTACTTCCTATGGGCCCTGGTCAAAAGTACTGCACGACTTCCTATGGGCCCTGGTCAAAAGTACTGCACGACTTCCTATGGGCCCTGGTCAAAAGTACTGCACTACTTCCTATGGGCCATGGTCAAAAGTAGTCCACTACTTCCTATGGGCCCTGGTCAAAAGTACTGCACGACTTCCTATGGGCCCTGGTCAAAAGTAGTCCACTACTTCCTATGGGCCCTGGTCAAAAGTACTGCACGACTTCCTATGGGCCCTGGTCAAAAGTAGTCCACTACTTCCTATGGGCTCTGGTCAAAAGTAGTCCACTACTTCCTATGGGCCCTGGTCAAAAGTACTGCACTACTTCCTATGGGCCATGGTCAAAAGTAGTCCACTACTTCCTATGGGCCCTGGTCAAAAGTACTGCACGACTTCCTATGGGCCCTGGTCAAAAGTAGTCCACTACTTCCTATGGGCCCTGGTCAAAAGTACTGCACTACTTCCTATGGGCCCTGGTCAAATGTAGTCCACTACTTCCTATGGGCTCTGGTCAAAAGTAGTCCACTACTTCATATGGGCCCTGGTCAAAAGTAGTCCACTACTTCCTATGGGCTCTGGTCAAAAGTAGTCCACTACTTCCTATGGGCCCTGGTCAAAAGTAGTGCACAACAAAGGGAATAGGGTACGATTTGGGATACATTTAAAGTGTTTTTCAGTGTACTAGCTTTGAAAGCCACATAGTCTATTCACCTGGACACATGACCCTCTCCTCACCTGGGAGGGTTGTGATGTCTCTCCTCACCTGGGAGGGTTGTGATGTCTCTCCTGGGAGGGTTGTGATGTCTCTCCTCACCTGGGAGAGTTGTGATGTCTCTCCTCACCTGGGAGGGTTGTGATGTCTCTCCTGGGAGGGATGTGATGTCTCACCTGGGAGGGTTGTGATGTCTCACCTGGGAGGGTTGTGATGTCTCACCTGGGAGGGTTGTGATGTCTCACCTGGGAGGGTTGTGATGTCTCAACTGGGAGGGTTGTGATGTCTCTCCTCACCTGGGAGGGTTGTGATGTCTCACCTGGGAGGGTTGTGATGTCTCTCCTCACCTGGGAGGGTTGTGATGTCTCTCCTCACCTGGGAGAGTTGTGATGTCTCTCCTCACCTGGGAGGGTTGTGATGTCTCACCTGGGAGGGTTGTGATGTCTCTCCTCACCTGGGAGGGTTGTGATGTCTCTCCTCACCTGGGAGGGTTGTGATGTCTCCCCTCACCTGGGAGGGTTGTGATGTCTCACCTGGGAGGGTTGTGATGTCTCTCCTCACCTGGGAGGGTTGTGATGTCTCTCCTCACCTGGGAGGGTTGTGATGTCTCTCCTGGGAGGGATGTGATGTCTCACCTGGGAGGGTTGTGATGTCTCACCTGGGAGGGTTGTGATGTCTCACCTGGGAGGGTTGTGATGTCTCACCTGGGAGGGTTGTGATGTCTCAACTGGGAGGGTTGTGATGTCTCTCCTCACCTGGGAGGGTTGTGATGTCTCACCTGGAGGGTTGTGATGTCTCTCCTCACCTGGGAGGGTTGTGATGTCTCTCCTCACCTGGGAGAGTTGTGATGTCTCTCCTCACCTGGGAGGGTTGTGATGTCTCACCTGGGAGGGTTGTGATGTCTCTCCTCACCTGGGAGGGTTGTGATGTCTCTCCTCACCTGGGAGGGTTGTGATGTCTCCCCTCACCTGGGAGGGTTGTGATGTCTCACCTGGGAGGGTTGTGATGTCTCTCCTCACCTGGGAGGGTTGTGATGTCTCTCCTCACCTGGGAGGGTTGTGATGTCTCTCCTCACCTGGGAGGGTTGTGATGTCTCTCCTGGGAGGGTTGTGATGTCACTCCTCACCTGGGAGGGATGTGATGTCTCTCCTGGGAGGGTTGTGATGTCTCACCTCACCTGGGAGGGATGTGATGTCTCTCCTCACCTGGGAGGGTTGTGATGTCTCTCCTCACCTGGGAGGGTTGTGATGTCTCACCTGGGAGGGTTGTGATGTCTCTCCTCACCTGGGAGGGTTGTGATGTCTCACATGGGAGGGTTGTGATGTCTCTCCTCACCTGGGAGGGTTGTGATGTCTCACCTGGGAGGGTTGTGATGTCTCTCCTCACCTGGGAGGGTTGTGATGTCTCTCCTCACCTGGGAGGGTTGTGATATCTCTCCTCACCTGGGAGGGTTGTGATGTCTCTCCTCACCTGGGAGGGTTGTGATGTCTCTCCTCACCTGGGAGGGTTGTGATGTCTCTCCTCACCTGGGAGGGTTGTGATGTCTCTCCTCACCTGGGAGGGTTGTGATGTCTCTCCTCACCTGGGAGGGTTGTGATGTCTCTCCTCACCTGGGAGGGTTGTGATGTCTCTCCTGGGAGGGTTGTGATGTCTCTCCTCACCTGGGAGGGTTGTGATGTCTCACCTGGGAGGGTTGTGATGTCTCTCCTCTCCTGGGAGGGTTGTGATGTATCTCCTGGGAGGGTTGTGATGTCTCTCCTCTCCTGGGAGGGTTGTGATGTCTCTCCTGGGAGGGTTGTGATGTCTCTCCTCTCCTGGGAGGGTTGTGATGTCTCACCTGGGAGGGTTGTGATGTCTCTCCTGGGAGGGTTGTGATGTCTCTCCTGGGAGGGTTGTGATGTCTCACCACACCTGGTAGGGTTGTGATGTCTCTCCTCACCTGGGAGGGTTGTGATGTCTCTCCTCACCTGGGAGGGTTGTGATGTCTCTCCTGGGAGGGTTGTGATGTCTCTCCTGGGAGGGTTGTGATGTCTCTCCTGGGAGGGTTGTGATGTCTCACCACACCTGGTAGGGTTGTGATGTCTCTCCTCACCTGGGAGGGTTGTGATGTCTCTCCTCACCTGGGAGGGTTGTGATGTCTCACCTGGGAGGGTTGTGATGTCTCACCTGGGAGGGTTGTGATGTCTCTCCTCACCTGGGAGGGTTGTGATGTCTCTCCTCACCTGGTAGGGTTGTGATGTCTCACCTCACCTGGTAGGGTTGTGATGTCTCTCCTCACCTGGGAGGATTGTGATGTTTCTATATCATGTTGGGGATTCTACAGTGATGTTTCTATATCATGTTGGGGATTCTACAGTGATGTTTCAATATCATGTAGGGGATTCTACAGTGATGTTTCTATATCATGTAGGGGATTCTACAGTGATGTTTCTATATCATGTAGGGATTCTACAGTTATGTTCCTATATCATGTTGGGGGTTCTACAGTGATGTTTCTATATCATGTAGGGGATTCTACAGTGATGTTTCTATATCATGTAGGGATTCTACAGTGATGTTTCTATATCATGTTGGGGATTCTACAGTGATGTTTCTATATCATGTAGGGGATTCTACAGTGATGTTTCTATATCATGTAGGGATTCTACAGTGATGTTCCTATATCATGTAGGGGATTCTACAGTGATGTTTCTATATCATGTTGGGGATTCTACAGTGATGTTTCTATATCAAGTTGAGGATTCTACAGTGATGTTTCTATATCATGTAGGGTTCTACAGTGATGTTTCTATATCATGTAGGGATTCTACAGTGATGTTTCTATATCATGTAGGGGATTCTACAGTGATGTTTCTATATCATGTAGGGGATTCTACAGTGATGTTTCTATATCATGTTGGGATTCTACAGTGATGTTTCTATATCATGTTGGGATTCTACAGTGATGTTTCTATATCATGTAGGGGATTCTACAGTGATGTTTCTATATCATGTTGGGATTCTACAGTGATGTTTCTATATCATGTTGGGATTCTACAGTGATGTTTCTATATCATGTAGGGGATTCTTCAGTGATGTTTCTATATCATGTAGGGGATTCTACAGTGATGTTCCTATATCATGTTGGGGATTCTACAGTGATGTTTCTATATCATGTTGGGGATTCTACAGTGATGTTTCTATATCATGTAGGGGATTCTACAGTGATGTTCCTATATCATGTTGGGATTCTACAGTGATGTTTCTATATCATGTAGGGATTCTACAGTGATGTTCCTATATCATGTAGGGGATTCTACAGTGATGTTTCTATATCATGTTGGGGATTCTACAGTGATGTTTCTATATCATGTAGGGGATTCTACAGTGATGTTCCTATATCATGTTGGGGATTCTACAGTGATGTTTCTATATCATGTAGGGGATTCTACAGTGATGTTTCTATATCATGTAGGGGATTCTACAGTGATGTTCCTATATCATGTAGGGGATTCTACAGTGATGTTTCTATATCATGTTGGGATTCTACAGTGATGTTTCTATATCATGTTGGGGATTCTACAGTGATGTTTCTATATCATGTAGGGGATTCTACAGTGATGTTTCTATATCATGTTGGGGATTCTACAGTGATGTTCCTATATCATGTAGGGGATTCTACAGTGATGTTTCTATATCATGTTGGGGATTCTACAGTGATGTTTCTATATCATGTTGGGGATTCTACAGTGATGTTTCTATATCATGTAGGGGATTCTACAGTGATGTTCCTATATCATGTTGGGATTCTACAGTGATGTTTCTATATCATGTAGGGATTATACAGTGATGTTTCTATATCATGTTGGATATTCTACAGTGATGTTTCTATATCATGTCGAGGATTCTACAGTGATGTTTCTATATCATGTAGGGATTCTACAGTAATGTTTCTATATCATGTTGGGATTCTACAGTGATGTTTCTATATCATGTAGGGGATTCTACAGTGATGTTTCTATATCATGTAGGGGATTCTACAGTGATGTTCCTATATCATGTTGGGGATTCTACAGTGATGTTTCTATATCATGTAGGGGATTCTACAGTGATGTTTCTATATCATGTAGGGGATTCTACAGTGATGTTCCTATATCATGTTGGGGATTCCACAGTGATGTTTCTATATCATGTAGGGGATTCTACAGTGATGTTCCTATATCATGTAGGGGATTCTACAGTGATGTTTCTATATCATGTTGGGGATTCTATAGTAACATGCAGTAGCTGTCCCGCCCTGACCTTAGTTATCTATGTTTTCTTTATTATTTTGGTTAGGTCAGGGTGTGACTAGGGTGGGTATGCTAGTTTTGTATTGTCTAGGGTTTTTGTAAGTCTAGGGGTTTTAGCAGGTCTAGGTATTTGTAAGTCAATGGTGGCCTGATTATAGTTCCCAATCAGAGGCAGCTGTTTATCGTTGTCTCTGATTGGGGACCATATTTAGGTAGCTATTTTCCCTTGGGTGTTTGTGGGTGTGTAGTTGCCTGTCAGCACTCATTTGTATAGCTTCACAGTTCGTTTTGTTATTTTGTTAGTTTTGTTCAGTGTAGTTTTATTTGTTAGTTTTATTCTTCCAATAAAGAAGAATGTATGCACACCGCGCTGCTCCTTGGTCTCCTCCTTTTGACGGCCGTGACAGTAGCACCAGTGGAGGTAGAGAAGACATGCTCTTTGTCTTTATAATTTATTTTCTATTTCATTTAATTTGCACAGAAGGTGAATGTGTGACCATGCGTGCTGGCTGCGTATGTGGTCTACATGCAAAGGGGGATGAAATAGACTGAGTGTAATGTAGCCGCTGACCTCGATGTACTTTGTGAAGCCAATTTTACTGGATCCTAGAAGACTCTGGTTTATGGGATGTACAACAACAACAACCAATGGGAATGCTCTATTCAAACACAGTAACCAATGAGACTAACTCAATGAGAATTCTGACTTGGGGTGTATCTCGTGAAGCCACAGTTCCTGCAGTCACTGGAACAGCTCCGTCAAACACACAGCAGCCGATGGTACAGCTCTGCTGCAAAACTGCGACCAATGGGACACTTTGTTACAACAGAACAGCCAACAGAGCTGCTCTGCTGCAAAACTGAGGCCAATGGAATTGCTCTGCTGCAACACACACAGCAGCCAATGGGACAGCTCTGCTGCAACACAACAACCAATGGAATTGCTCTGCTGCAACACAACAGCCAATGGAATTGCTCTGCTGCAACACAACAACCAATGGAATTGCTCTGCTGCAACACAACAACCAATGGAATTGCTCTGCTGCAACACAACAACCAATGGAACTGCTCTGCTGCAACACAACAGCCAATGGAATTGCTCTGCTGCAACACAACAGCCAATGGAACTGTTCTGCTGCAACACAACAGCCAATGGAACTGTTCTGTTGCAACACAACAGCCAATGGGACAGCTCTGCTGCAACACAACAGCCAATGGAATTGCTCTGTTGCAGCACAACAGCCAATGGAATTGCTCTGTTGCAACACAACAGCCAATGGAATTGCTCTGTTGCAACACAACAGCCAATGGAATTGCTCTGTTGCAACACAACAGCCAATGGAATTGCTCTGTTGCAACACAACAGCCAATGGAATTGCTCTGTTGCAACACAACATCAGCTGAGGAAGTTCTAGAGCAGGGGATGATTCCTCCTATATCTCCTCCTGTAACTCTGTGGGCTCCATCCAACTCTCTGGACCCGGGGCATATCTGCCAGTACAGGCACACACACACACACGCACACACACACACACGCACACGCACACGCACACTGCACTCACACATTCAAAAATCACACGCACACACATAAGACAAACAAACAAATCATTTGAATGTCATTAACATAAAATGATTTACATATTTAGCAATTATAAATTAACATTTTGTGCAAATAGCCTTACGAAGTCATGTTGAGTTGAGTTATTCCTGTCAATTGCTTGGTAAAAAGAGAATCCATCCGATCCAAAGACGTCCTGTTCCAGAACAGCTGTGTAAAATGAGAACCATCTTGGGAACTCTTGTGCTCCTGTCATCACAGTCACAGGATTTGATTATGGTGTGATGTATGTTTTTGTCTGATTGGTTAATATACCGTCACACCTCAGCAAATTGAGACTCGATTTTGTTCTTTTATATGGTGTCCATATTAGGACAGCCTCAGCAGGACTTGAGACTGGGGTGTTCCTAATATGGACACCTTACTTCCGTTATGTATCAGTCAGCGTTTGTTCACGAATAGAAGTGTACTAGAACTACTGGATCTAGAACTAATATTATAAACTGGGTGGTTCGAGCCCTGACTGCTGATTGGCTCTCAGCCGTGGTATATCAGACCGTATACCACGGGTATGACGCAACATTTATTTTTACTGCTCTAATTACTTTAGTAACCAGTTTATAATAGCAATAAGGTACCTCAGGGGTTTGTGGTATATGGCCAATATACCACGGCTAAGGGCTGTATCCAGCACAGGAGGTTGATGGCACCTTCATTTGGGAGGATGGGCATGTGGTAATGGCTGGAGCGGAATAGGTGGGATGGTATCAAACACATCAAACACATGGTTAAAAGCCATTCCATTTGCTCCGTTCCAGATGTTATTATGAGCCTCCCCTCAGCAGCCTCTGCGTTGCGTTGTGACTAAGAACAGCCCCATTAGCCGTGGTATAATGGCTGTATACCACACCTCCTCGGGCCTTACTGCTTCATTATATAATGGCTCCGTAGTTTGAATAGGTAATACCACGGTGACCTGAAACCGTTCAAATAGTATTTGTTTTCTTTCCAACACGTTGACCACGTCATTGAGTCTGTCTGGAGTGCAAGATGGGCAGGGTTTGTCATTTTCAGACCATTTCATTGGTCCCACCGTGCCAGGCAAGCTCAATGAAGCACAACCTAAAGCAAATGAAATATATCAAATAATATTTGAACCCAGGTCTACTCTGTACTCCCTGTGTGGACTTGATATAGGTCTTATATAGAGTAGGGTCATTCAGTCAGTAGGGGGAGGCGGTGAGGGAAAACACACTGTAACTGAATGCAGTGACCTCATGTGACATACAGCTCTGGGAAGCTCGACGATGCTGTTTACCATTGGCCCATTACAGATGATTATATTAACATTCATTTGCATGCACGGCAAAAAGGCTATTTTAAACACGACGACAAAAACACATTTTCTTGAAGAGTTGAACAGAGAGGAGCGGCTGGATTCGTGTAAATGCCAGATGGGCCGGCCCCTCTTCAGCCCAGTGGGCCGGCCCCTCTTCAGCCCAGTGGGCCGGCCCCTCTTCAGCCCAGTGGGCCGGCCCCTCTTCAGCCCAGTGGGCCGGCCCCTCTCCAGCCCAGTGGGCCTGTCTAAATCAGGGGATTCTACACAATAATAATGATGTGTCTAATAATGGGGGAAAACATTAGATATACCCAGGCCTATTCCTGGTCCCAGTCCAGCATTATTAACACGTACAATATATCGTATT
>NC_052309.1:90125690-90148190 GCF_016432855.1 Salvelinus namaycush | reverse complement strand
TGGGGGGGAGAGGGGGCGAAGGAGAGAGAAAAAGGGGGGAGAGAAAGGGAGAGAGAGTGAGAGTGAAATACAGACAGACAGAGACAGGGTGAAAAGAGAGAGAGAGAGATAAAGAAGAAGAGAGAGAGAGAGGGCGAGAGAGAGAGAGCGGGCGAGAGAGAGAGAGAGAGCGGGCGAGAGAGAGAGAAAGAGAGAGAGAGAGAGACACAGAGAGAGAGAGAGACAGAGAGAGAGACACATAGAGAGAGACACAGAGAGAGAGACACAGAGAGAGAGAGAGACACAGAGAGAGAGAGAGAGAGAGAGAGAGAGAGAGAGAGAGAGAGAGAGAGAGAGAGAGAGAGAGGAAAGAGGGAGAGAGAGAGGAAAGAGGGAGAGAGAGAGAGACACAGAGAGAGAGTGATTGTATGTGTGATGTTCACGTTAAATTGAGAGTTGTTCAGGTAAATGTGAGACCAAGTTTAGTGGATAAGAGCGAGGACAAGAGAAGAGAAACAGAGAGGATACATCCTCCATGAAAGAAGTATGAGAGGGAGAAAGAGAGGAGGAGAAGAGGTCTTACCTCTTTGTTGACAAAGCAGTATAAGATAGCTACCAGCAGACCCTGTAGAAACACCAAGTTCTGAGTCAACACACACAACCATTATCATATGTGACACATTCAGTGTATTCGGAAAGTATTGACCACTTAACTTTTTCTACATTTCTGTTACTTTACAGCCTTATTCTAAAGTTGATTTAAAATCAAATTAAACATCTCATCAATCGACACACAAAACCCCATAATGACAAAGCAAAAACAGGTTTTTAGAAATGTTTACAAATAAGAAAAATAAGAAACTGAAATATGACATTTACATAACTATTCAGACTCTTTCGCTATGAGACTAGAAATTGAGCTCAGGTGCATCCTGTTTCCATTGATCATCCTTGAGATGTTTCTACAACTTGATTGGAGTCCACCTGTGGTATATTTAATTGAATGGACATGATTTGGAAAGGCACACACCTGTCTATATACAGCTGACAGTGTATGTCAGAGAAAAAAACCAAGCCATGAGGTCAAAGGAGCCCGTGGAGCTCCAAGACAGGATTTTGTCGAGGCACAAATCTGGGGAAGGGAACCAAGAAAATGTCTGCAGCAATGAATGTCCCCAGAAACACAGTGGCCTCCATCACTCTTAAACGGAAGACGCTTGGAACCATCAAGACTCTTCCAAGAGCTGGCCGCCCGGCCAAACTGAGCAATCGGGGAAGAAGGGCCTTGGTCAGGGAGGTCACCAAGAACCCGATGGTCACTTTGACAGAGCTTCAGAGTTCCTCTATGGTGATGGGAGAACCTTCTAGAAGGAAAACAATCTTTGCAGCACCACCAATCAGGCCTTTATGTTAGAGTGGCCAGACTGAAGTCACTCCTCAGTGAAAGGCACATGACAGCCCGCTTCAAGTTTGCCCAAAGGCACCTAAAGGACTCTCTGGTCTGATGAAACCAAGATTAAACTCCTTGGCCTGAATGCCAAGCGTCACGTCTGGAGGAAACTTGGCACCATCCCTACGGTCTCTCTCTCTCTCTCTCTCTCTATCTTTCTCTGTGTTTTTCTTTAGATGTACAGGACTGTTAGAGTCACTGTTCATTTTCCCTCAGTCTCTCTCACTGAGTCTCTCTCTCTGAGTCTCTCTCTCTCTCTCAGTCTCTCTCACTGAGTCTCTCTCTCCCTCAGTCTCTCTCACTGAGTCTCTCTCTCTCTCTGTTTCTCTCAGATGTAGAAGGGTGTTAGTGTCACTGTCACAACTCAATACTGGACACAGGCTACTACTGTGTGATCTCTGACTGAGACTTGAGTACGGCTCCAGAGAATACAGAATCCTTCTTACTTTCAGACAGGATACTCTCTGTATGTACACGTTACACAAATTCATTTACCTTCACAATGTAACAGAGGAGGGAAAGCTGTGTTCTGTGTCTCAGGCTGTATAGTCGTGGCCAAAAGTTTGGAGAATGGCACAAATATTAATTTCCACAAAGTTTGCTGCTTCAGTGTCTTTAGATATTTTTGTCAGATGTTACTATGGAATAGTGAAGTATAATTACAAGCATTTCATAAGTGTCAAAGGCTTTTAATGACAATTACATGAAGTTGATGCAAAGAATCAATATTTGCAGTGTTGACCCTTCTTTTTCAAGACCTCTGCAATCCGCCCTGGCATGCTGTCAATTAACTTCTGGGCCACATCCTGACTGATGGCAGCCCATTCTTGCATAATCAATGCTTGGAGTTTGTCAGAATTTGTGGGTTTTTGTTTGTCCACCCGCCTCTTGAGGATTGACCACAAGTTCTCAATGGGATTAAGGTCTGGGGAGTTTCCTGGCCATGGACCCAAAATATACATGTTTTGTTCCCCGAGCCACTTAGTTATCACTTTTGCCTTATGGCAAGGTGCTCCATCATGCTGGAAAAGGCATTGTTCATCACCAAACTGTTCCTGGATGGTTGGAAGAAGGATGTGTTGGTACCACTCTTTATTCATGGCTGTGTTCTTAGGAAAAATTGTGAGTGAGCCCACTCCCTTGGCTGAGAAGCAACCCCACACATGAATGGTCTCAGGATGCTTTACTCTTGGCATTACACAGGACTGATGGTAGCGCTCACCTTGTCTTCTCCGGACGAGCTTTTTTCCAGATGCCTCAAACAATCGGAATGGGGATTCATCAGAGAAAATGACTTTACCCCAGTCCTCAGCAGTCCAATCACTGTACCTTTTGCAGAATATCAGTCTGTCCCTGATGTTTTTCCTGGAGAGAAGTGGCTTCTTTGCTGCCCTTCTTGACACCAGGTCATCCTCCAAAAGTCTTCGCCTCACTGTGCGTGCAGATGCACTCACACCTGCCTGCTGCCATTCCTGAGCAAGCTCTGTACTGGTGGTGCCCCGATCCCGCAGCTGAATCAACTTTAGGAGACGGTCTTGGTGCTTGCTGAACTTTCTTGGGCGCCCTGAAGCCTTCTTCACAACAATTGAACCGCTCTCCTTGAAGTTCTTGATGATCCGATAAATGGTTGATTTAGGTGCAATCTTACTGGCAGCAATATCCTTGCCTGTGAAGCCCTTTTTGTGCAAAGCAATGATGACGGCACGTGTTTCCTTGCAGGTAACCATGGTTGACAGAGGAAGAACAATGTTTCCAATGAAGCTTCCAGTCTGTTATTCGAACTCAATCTGCATGACAGAGTGATCTCCAGCCTTGTCCTCGTCAACACTCACACCTGTGTTAACGAGAGAATCACTGACATGATGTCAGCTGGTCCTTTTGTGGCAGGGCTGAAATGCAGTGGAAATGTTTTTTGGGGATTCAGTTCATTTGCATGACAAAGAGGGATCACCTGATCACTCTTCATAACATTCTGGAGTATATGCAAATTTCCATCATACATACTGAGGCAGCCGACTTTGTGAAAATTTATATTTGTGTCATAAACTTTTGGCCACGACTGCACATGATGAAAGGCAGTTTAGGTCTTGTCTGTAGCTAAAGGGGTCTTGTCTGTAGCATAGAGCTGTCTGGGTGGTAAAGGGGTCTTGTCTGTAGCATAGAGCTGGGTGGTAAAGGGGTCTTGTCTGTAGCATAGAGCTGTCTGGGTGGCTAAAGGGGTCTTGTCTGTAGCATAGAGCTGTCTGGGTGGTAAAGGGGTCTTGTCTGTAGCATAGAGCTGTCTGGGTGGCTAAAGGGGTCTTGTCTGTAGCATAGAGCTGTCTGGGTGGCTAAAGGGGTCTTGTCTGTAGCATAGAGCTGTCTGGGTGGCTAAAGGGGTCTTGTCTGTAGCATAGAGCTGTCTGGGTGGCTAAAGGGGTCTTGTCTGTGGCATAGCGCTGTCTGGGTGGTAAAGGGGTCTTGTCTGTAACATAGAGCTGTCTGGGTGGCTAAAGGGGTCTTGTCTGTAGCATAGAGCTGTCTGGGTGGTAAAGGGGTCTTGTCTGTAGCATAGAGCTGTCTGGGTGGCTAAAGGGGTCTTGTCTGTAGCATAGAGCTGTCTGGGTGGCTAAATGGGTCTTGTCTGTAGCATAGAGCTGTCTGGGTGGCTAAATGGGTCTTGTCTGTAGCATAGAGCTGTCTGGGTGGCTAAAGGGGTCTTGTCTGTAGCATAGAGCTGTATGGGTGGTAAAGGGGTCTTGTCTGTAGCATAGAGCTGTCTGGGTGGCTAAAGGGGTCTTGTCTGTAGCATAGAGCTGTCTGGGTGGCTAAAGGGGTCTTGTCTGTAGCATAGAGCTGTCTGGGTGGCTAAAGGGGTCTTGTCTGTAGCATAGAGCTGTCTGGGTGGCTAAAGGGGTCTTGTCTGTAGCATAGAGCTGTCTGGGTGGCTAAAGGGGTCTTGTCTGTAGCATAGAGCTGTCTGGGTGGCTAAAGGGGTCTTGTCTGTAGCATAGAGCTGTCTGGGTGGTAAAGGGGTCTTGTCTGTAGCATAGAGCTGGGTGGTAAAGGGGTCTTGTCTGTAGCATAGAGCTGTCTGGGTGGCTAAAGGGGTCTTGTCTGTAGCATAGAGCTGTCTAGGTGGTAAAGGGGTCTTGTCTGTAGCATAGAGCTGTCTGGGTGGCTAAAGGGGTCTTGTCTGTAGCATAGAGCTGTCTGGGTGGCTAAATGAGTCTTGTCTGTAGCATAGAGCTGTCTGGGTGGTAAAGGGGTCTTGTCTGTAGCATAGAGCTGTCTGGGTGGCTAAAGGGGTCTTGTCTGTAGCATAGAGCTGTCTGGGTGGCTAAATGGGTCTTGTCTGTAGCATAGAGCTGTCTGGGTGGCTAAAGGGGTCTTGTCTGTAGCATAGAGCTGTCTGGGTGGTAAAGGGGTCTTGTCTGTAACATAGAGCTGTCTGGGTGGCTAAAGGGGTCTTGTCTGTAGCATAGAGCTGTCTGGGTGGCTAAAGGGGTCTTGTCTGTAGCATAGAGCTGTCTGGGTGGCTAAAGGGGTCTTGTCTGTAGCATAGAGCTGTCTGGGTGGCTAAAGGGGTCTTGTCTGTAGCATAGAGCTGTCTGGGTGGCTAAAGGGGTCTTGTCTGTAGCATAGAGCTGTCTGGGTGGCTAAAGGGGTCTTGTCTGTAGCATAGAGCTGTCTGGGTGGTAAATGGGTCTTGTCTGTAACATAGAGCTGTCTGGGTGGCTAAAGGGGTCTTGTCTGTAGCATAGAGCTGTCTGGGTGGCTAAAGGGGTCTTGTCTGTAGCATAGAGCTGTCTGGGTGGCTAAAGGGGTCTTGTCTGTAGCATAGAGCTGTCTGGGTGGCTAAAGGGGTCTTGTCTGTAGCATAGAGCTGTCTGGGTGGCTAAAGGGGTCTTGTCTGTAGCATAGAGCTGTCTGGGTGGCTAAAGGGGTCTTGTCTGTAGCATAGAGCTGTCTGGGTGGCTAAAGGGGTCTTGTCTGTAGCATAGAGCTGTCTGGGTGGCTAAAGGGGTCTTGTCTGTAGCATAGAGCTGTCTGGGTGGCTAAAGGGGTCTTGTCTGTAGCATAGAGCTGTCTGGGTGGCTAAAGGGGTCTTGTCTGTAGCATAGAGCTGTCTGGGTGGCTAAAGGGGTCTTGTCTGTAGCATAGAGCTGTCTTGGTAGAGCTGTTGTTGGAATGCACAGATTGATGTACGAGACTCTGACTGACTCAACTGTTCTCTCTCTCTCTGTTACACTATCTTTGTTGCTTTCTCTCCAGCTCTCTCACTCTCTCTTTCTGGGTCTTACTCTCTTTGAGTATCATGTTTCTGTCTCTGTGTCGCTCTCTCTCCCCCTTCTCTCCACCTCCAACACCCCCCCCCCCTCTCTCTCTCTCGCTCTCTCCCTCAAATCCCTCTCTGTCTCTCTCTCTCCCCGCTCCCATAATAACATGGAACACCCTTTGGATGGAGAGAAGACTGATAGAGAAGACTGAGAGAGAAGACTGAAAGAGAAGACTGAGAGAAAAGGCTGAGAGAAGACAGAGAGAAGACTGATAGAGAAGACTGAGAGAGAAGACTGAGAGAGAAGACTGAGAGAAGACTGAGAGAAGACAGAGAAGACTGAGAGAAGACTGAGAGAGAAGACTGAGAGAGAAGACTGAGAGAGAAGACTGAGAGAAGACTGAGAGAGAAGACTGAGAGAGAAGACTGAGAGAGAAGACTGAGAGAAGACTGAGAGAGAAGACTGAGAGAAGACTGAGAGAGAAGACTGAGAGAGAAGACTGAGAGAGAAGACTGAGAGAAGACTGAGAGAGAAGACTGAGAGAGAAGACTGAGAGAGAAGACTGAGAGAGAAGACAGAGAGAGAAGACAGAGAGAGAAGACTGAGAGAAGACTGAGAGAAGACTGAGAGAAGACAGAGAGAAGACTGAGAGAAGACTGAGTAATTCACTGAATAAGAAGGGCATGTGGTGCTCAAAGACTCTAAATGTAAACTCTGTCACTCTCATGATCACTCTTGGGCCGCATCCCAAACAGCACCCTATTCATTAGTGCACTAGTTTGACCAGAGGCCATATGGGGAGAGGTTAGTAGTGGGAGTAGTGCACTATATTGGGAATAGGGCTCTGGTCTAAAGTAGTGCACTATATAGGGAATAGGGTGCCAACTGGGATATATAGCCAGGCCTGACGTCATCAACATACCAAGGGTAGCTAGCTACTACCACATTGGGTTGGGAGATGAAGAATTCATAATGCAACGCCTTCTGAATGAAGAGAGTAGACCGAATCACTCAGAGTAGAAGAACCGAATCACTCAGAGTAGAAGAACCGAATCACTCAGAGTAGAAGAACCGAATCACTCAGAGTAGAAGAACCGAATCACTCAGAGTAGAAGAACCGAATTACTCAGAGTAGAAGGACCGAATCACTCAGAGTAGAAGAACCGAATCACTCAGAGTAGAAGAACCGAATCACTCAGAGTAGAAGAACCGAATCACTCAGAGTAGAAGGACCGAATCACTCAGAGTAGAAGAACCGAATCACTCAGAGTAGAAGAACCGAATCACTCAGAGTAGAAGAACCGAATTACTCAGAGTAGAAGAACCGAATTACTCAGAGTAGAAGGACCGAATCACTCAGAGTAGAAGGACCGAATCACTCAGAGTAGAAGAACCGAATCACCCAGAGTAGAAGAACCGAATCACTCAGAGTAGAAGAACCGAATCACTCAGAGTAGAAGAACCGAATTACTCAGAGTAGAAGGACCGAATCACTCAGAGTAGAAGAACCGAATTACTCAGAGTAGAAGGACCGAATCACTCAGAGTAGAAGGACCGAATCACTCAGAGTAGAAGAACCGAATCACTCAGAGTAGAAGAACCGAATCACTCAGAGTAGAAGGACTGAATCACTCAGTGTAGAAGAACTGAATCACTCAGGGTAGAAGGACTGAATTACTCAGGGTAGAAGGGCCGACCGAATCACTCAGAGTAGAAGGACTGAGTCACTCAGAGAAGGCATGTAGTGCTTCAAGATTCATAATGACATGGTGCCACACACACACACACACACACACACACACACACACACACACACACACACACACACACACACACACACACACACACACACACACACACACACACACACACACACACACACACACACACACACACACACACACACACACACACACAGAGAGACTCTAAATGACTCTGAGACTAGAGGCAGTCGTTCACAGAAGGCATTCAAGCTACTGAGGGTAATTCACATCCACACAGAAGACATTCAGGCTGCAGAGGGTAATTAACATCCACACAGAAGACATTCAGGCTACTGAGGGTACTTCACATCCACACAGAAGACATTCAGGCTACTGAGGGTAATTCACATCCACACAGAAGACATTCAGGCTACTGAGGGTAATTCACATCCACACAGAAGACATTCAGGCTACTGAGGGTAATTCACATCCACACAGAAGACATTCAGGCTACTGAGGGTAATTCACATCCACACAGAAGACATTCAGGCTACTGAGGGTAATTCACAAACACACAGAAGACATGCAGGCTACTGAGGGTAATTCACAAACACACAGAAGACATTCAGGCTACTGAGGGTAATTCACATCCACACAGAAGACATTCAGGCTACTGAGGGTAATTCACATCCACACAGAAGACATTCAGGCTACTGAGGGTAATTCACAAACACACAGAAGACATTCAGGCTACTGAGGGTAATTCACATCCACACAGAAGACATTCATGCTACTGAGGGTAATTCACATCCACACAGAAGACATTCAGGCTACTGAGGGTAATTCACATCCACACAGAAGACATTCAGGCTACTGAGGGTACTTCACATCCACACAGAAGACATTCAGGCTACTGAGGGTAATTCACATCCACACAGAAGACATTCAGGCTACTGAGGGTAATTCACATCCACACAGAAGACATTCAGGCTACTGAGGGTAATTCACATCCACACAGAAGACATTCAGGCTACTGAGGGTAATTCACATCCACACAGAAGACATTCAGGCTACTGAGGGTAATTCACAAACACACAGAAGACATGCAGGCTACTGAGGGTAATTCACAAACACACAGAAGACATTCAGGCTACTGAGGGTAATTCACATCCACACAGAAGACATTCAGGCTACTGAGGGTAATTCACATCCACACAGAAGACATTCAGGCTACTGAGGGTAATTCACAAACACACAGAAGACATTCAGGCTACTGAGGGTAATTCACATCCACACAGAAGACATTCATGCTACTGAGGGTAATTCACATCCACACAGAAGACATTCAGGCTACTGAGGGTAATTCACATCCACACAAAAGGCATTCAGGCTACTGAGGGTAATTCACAAACACACTGAAGACATTCAGGCTACTGAGGGTAATTCACATCCACACAGAAGACATTCAGGCTACTGAGGGTAATTCACATCCACACAGAAGACATGCAGGCTACTGAGGGTAATTCACATCCACACAGAAGACATTCAGGCTACTGAGGATAATTCACATCCACACAGAAGGCATTCAGGCTACTGAGGGTAATTCACATCCACACAGAAGGCATTCAGGCTACTGAGGGTAATTCACATCCACACAGAAGACATTCAAGCTACTGAGGGTAATTCACATCCACACAGAAGACATTCAGGCTACTGAGGGTAATTCACATCCACACAGAAGACATTCAAGCTACTGAGGGTAATTCACATCCACACATAAGACATTCAGGCTACTGAGGGTAATTCACATCCACACAGAAGACATTCAGGCTACTGAGGGTAATTCACATCCACACAGAAGACATTCAGGCTACTGAGGGTAATTCACATCCACACAGAAGACATTCAGGCTACTGAGGGTAATTCACATCCACACAGAAGACATTCAGGCTACTGAGGGTAATTCACATCCACACAGAAGACATTCAAGCTACTGAGGGTAATTCACATCCACACAGAAGACATTCAGGCTACTGAGGGTAATTCACATCCACACAGAAGACATTCAAGCTACTGAGGGTAATTCACATCCACACAGAAGACATTCAAGCTACTGAGGGTAATTCACATCCACACAGAAGACATTCAGGCTACTGAGGGTAATTCACATCCACACAGAAGGCATTCAGGCTACTGAGGGTAATTCACATCCACACAGAAGACATTCAAGCTACTGAGGGTAATTCACATCCACACAGAAGACATTCAGGCTACTGAGGGTAATTCACATCCACACAGAAGACATTCAAGCTACTGAGGGTAATTCACATCCACACAGAAGACATTCAGGCTACTGAGGGTAATTCACATCCACACAGAAGACATTCAGGCTACTGAGGGTAATTCACATCCACACAGAAGACATTCAAGCTACTGAGGGTAATTCACATCCACACAGAAGACATTCAGGCTACTGAGGGTAATTCACATCCACACAGAAGACATTCAGGCTACTGAGGGTAATTCACATCCACACAGAAGACATTCAGGCTACTGAGGGTAATTCACATCCACACAGAAGACATTCGGGCTACTGAGGGTAATTCACATCCACACAGAAGACATTCAGGCTACTGAGGGTAATTCACATCCACACAGAAGACATTCAGGCTACTGAGGGTAATTCACATCCACACAGAAGACATTCAGGCTACTGAGGGTAATTCACATCCACACAGAAGACATTCAGGCTACTGAGGGTAATTCACATCCACACAGAAGACATTCAGGCTACTGAGGGTAATTCACATCCACACAGAAGACATTCAAGCTACTGAGGGTAATTCACATCCACACAGAAGACATTCAGGCTACTGAGGGGAATTCACATCCACACAGAAGACATTCAAGCTACTGAGGGTAATTCACATCCACACAGAAGACATTCAAGCTACTGAGGGTAATTCACATCCACACAGAAGACATTCAGGCTACTGAGGGTAATTCACATCCACACAGAAGGCATTCAAGCTACTGAGGGTAATTCACATCCACACAGAAGACATTCAAGCTACTGAGGGTAATTCACATCCACACAGAAGACATTCAGGCTACTGAGGGTAATTCACATCCACACAGAAGACATTCAAGCTACTGAGGGTAATTCACATCCACACAGAAGACATTCAGGCTACTGAGGGTAATTCACATCCACACAGAAGACTAATTCACATCCACACAGAAGACATTCAAGCTACTGAGGGTAATTCACATCCACACAGAAGACATTCAGGCTACTGAGGGTAATTCACATCCACACAGAAGACATTCAGGCTACTGAGGGTAATTCACATCCACACAGAAGTCATTCAGGCTACTGAGGGTAATTCACATCCACACAGAAGACATTCAGGCTACTGAGGGTAATTCACATCCACACAGAAGACATTCAGGCTACTGAGGGTAATGCACATCCACACAGAAGACATTCAAGCTACTGAGGGTAATTCACATCCACACAGAAGACATTCAGGCTACTGAGGGTAATTCACATCCACACAGAAGACATTCAGGCTACTGAGGGTAATTCACATCCACACAGAAGGCATTCAAGCTACTGAGGGTAATTCACATCCACACAGAAGACATTCAGGCTACTGAGGGTAATTCACATCCACACAGAAGACATTCAGGCTACTGAGGGTAATTCACATCCACACAGAAGACATTCAGGCTACTGAGGGTAATTCACATCCACACAGAAGACATTCAGGCTACTGAGGATAATTCACATCCACACAGAAGACATTCGGGCTACTGAGGGTAATTCACATCCACACAGAAGGCATTCGGGCTACTGAGGGTAATTCACATCCACACAGAAGACATTCAGGCTACTGAGGGTAATTCACATCCACACAGAAGACATTCAGGCTACTGAGGGTAATTCACATCCACACAGAAGACATTCAGGCTACTGAGGGTAATTCACATCCACACAGAAGACATTCAGGCTACTGAGGGTAATTCACATCCACACAGAAGGCATTCAGGCTACTGAGGGTAATTCACATCCACACAGAAGGCATTCAGGCTACTGAGGGTAATTCACATCCACACAGAAGGCATTCAGGCTACTGAGGGTAATTCACATCCACACAGAAGGCATTCAGGCTACTGAGGGTAATTCACATCCACACAGAAGACATTCAGGCTACTGAGGGTAATTCACATCCACACAGAAGACATTCAGGCTACTGAGGGTAATTCACATCCACACAGAAGGCATTCAAGCTACTGAGGGTAATTCACATCCACACAGAAGACATTCAGGCTACTGAGGGTAATTCACATCCACACAGAAGACATTCAGGCTACTGAGGGTAATTCACATCCACACAGAAGACATTCAGGCTACTGAGGGTAATTCACATCCACACAGAAGACATTCAGGCTACTGAGGATAATTCACATCCACACAGAAGACATTCGGGCTACTGAGGGTAATTCACATCCACACAGAAGGCATTCGGGCTACTGAGGGTAATTCACATCCACACAGAAGACATTCAGGCTACTGAGGGTAATTCACATCCACACAGAAGACATTCAGGCTACTGAGGGTAATTCACATCCACACAGAAGACATTCAGGCTACTGAGGGTAATTCACATCCACACAGAAGACATTCAGGCTACTGAGGGTAATTCACATCCACACAGAAGACATTCAGGCTACTGAGGGTAATTCACATCCACACAGAAGACATTCAGGCTACTGAGGGTAATTCACATCCACACAGAAGACATTCAGGCTACTGAGGGTAATTCACAAACACACAGAAGGCATTCAGGCTACTGAGGGTAATTCACATCCACACAGAAGACATTCAGGCTACTGAGGGGAATTCACATCCACACAGAAGACATTCAGGCTACTGAGGGGAATTCACATCCACACAGAAGACATTCAAGCTACTGAGGGTAATTCACATCCACACAGAGGGCAGCAGCTGTTGATATTAGATTGTTGTTTGAGTCAAAGTTATTCTGTCCATGTGGTTATGAACCAGCTTGTGGATCTGCCCTCTTTTATAACTCAGTTTGAATAGTTACTGGACAAACGTTTCTAGATTTATCTTACGGTCAACACATCAAACTCCGTCCATGAGAGCAGGTCACGTACTGCTTGTGAATGCAGTATGTATGGGTAATGAATGTGTTATGAGGTCTCTATATTTAGTTACCCTTTAAGTGTGTGTGTGTGTGTGTGTGTGTGTGTGTGTGTGTGTGTGTGTGTGTGTGTGTGTGTGTGTGTGTGTGTGTGTGTGTGTGTGTGTGTGTGTGTGTGTGTGCATCTGTGTGTGTGTGTGTGTGTGTGTCTGACCTGGAAGGAGGTGAAGAAGAGGTCGATGAAGAGTTTGGTGAGACGCAGCGCGATGGTGGCCTCGGTGGACTCATCCGTCACGAAGACATGTGTGTGTGTGTGTGTGTGTGTGTGTGTGCGTGCGTGCGTGCGTGCGTGCGTCTGTGTGTGTGTGTGTGTGTGTGTGTGTCTGACCTGGAAGGAGGTGAAGAAGAGGTCGATGAAGAGTTTGGTGAGACGCAGGGCGATGGTGGCCTCGGTGGACTCATCTGTCACGAAGACAAACACCACCAAGTGGATCCCTAGTAGAGGGATCAGGGTTAGGGTAGACTTAGCCAACCTGGGAGAGAGAGAAAGAGAGGGGAGGGAGAGAGGGTAGGGAGAGAGGGGAGGGAGAGAGAGGGGAGGGAGAGAGAGGGGAGAGAGGAGGGAGAGAGAGAGAGAGGGGAGAGAATAGAGGGACAGAGGGGAGGGAGAGAGGGGAGAGAGGGGAGGGAGAGAGGGGAGAGAGGAGGGAGAGAGGGAGAGGGGAGGGAGAGGGGAGGAAGAGGGAGAGAGAGGGGAGAGGGGAGGAAGAGGAGAGGGAGAGAGAGGGGAGGGAGAGAGAGAGGGACAGGGGGAGGGAGAGAGAGAGGGGAGAGGGGAGGAAGAGGGGAGGGAGAGAGAGGGGATGGAGAGAGAGAGGGAGAGGGGGAGGGAGAGAGAGAGGGGAGAGGGAGAGAGTGAGAGGGAGAGCGGAGGAAGAGGGGGGAGGGTGTTAGGGAGAGCGGAGGAGAGGGAGGGAGGGAGAGAGAGGGAGGGAGAGAGGGGGGAGGGGGAAGGAGGGAGAGAGAGGAAGATAGCAGGGGAGAGAGGGAGAGAGAGCTGAGATTAGGTTGATGATATAAACAGAGGAAAGGGTTTTCATTGTGAAAGAAAGAAAGAAAGAGCTCACCGGAACTTGTAGTCGGAGTATCTCATCTGGTGAGCCCTCAGTTTGGACACCAGGATCTTTATTATGTGGATGAAGATCAGGAAGTTAATCTGTAAAGAACAGGAAGTCAAAAACAAGTGACAACTTGTCAACATGCAGAACAGAACAGTGGTGGGTTTGCAAAGAGCTCCGTAGCACTGCATTCTTAGAAAAAAAATTACTTTAAAAGGGTTCTTCTTCCGTCCCCATAGCAGAACCCGTTTGAAGAACCATTTTTGGTTCCAGGTAGAACCCCTTTGAGTTCCATGTAGAACCCTTTCCACAGAATGTTGTACATGGAACCCAAAAGGGTTCTACCTGGAACCAAAAAGGGTTCAACCTGTCACCAAAAAGGGCTATCCTATGGGCACAGCCGAAGAACCAATTGGCCCAGCATCGTCCGGGTTACGGTTTGGCCGGGGTAGGCCGTCATTGTAAATAAGAATTTGTTCTTAACTGACTTGCCTTGTTAATTAAAGGTTAAATAAAATAAAATAAATCCCAAACTATCTTAGGGCGGGAATCAAACCGCGCTTTGTTGGCTATGCACCTTTTAAAGGCAAAGCTTCCACGATTGCGGAGACTGAAACGCTGCATATGTCGGCTCAGTAGGAAATGAACTTTAAATGTCAAACGCACTATAACACTGATTTACCGCTAACGGGATTGAATCCAGACCGTAGCCTGGTTACAGACATGTAGGGCTGCAGTCTAGTCAACTCATATGCTCCTTGTCATGGCTAACATGTTTAAATAGGAGTTGGCACGACAGTCCAAACAGATCTAGGACCGTCAGGCTAGCATGTTTAAATAGGAGTTGGCACGACAGTCCAAACAGATCTAGGACCGTCAGGCTAGCATGTTTAAATAGGAGTTGGCACGACAGTCCAAACAGATCTAGGACCGCCAGGCTAGCATGTTTAAATAGGAGTTGGCAAGACAGTCCAAACAGATCTAGGACCGCCAGGCTAGCATGTTGAGAGCTACGTGAACAGATACAACTATGTCCACTGACGTTGACTCAAAGGAGTGTCCTAAACCAAACAGACCGGGATAAAGAGGTGAGGGAGTGGCGCTGTGTTGTCATGGGCTACGTGAAACAGCAAAGCAGGAACTGACCTCACCACCTCTGTCTCTGTGAAAACTCAAACACAGGAATTCCTGTAAGGTACAGGAACTACAGCCACTTAGGAAGAGGATTGATGTTAGGAAAGTATGTCGACTCAACTCGGGGTGTCTGTGTATTTTATTTAACCTTTATTTAACAAGGCAAGTCAGTTAAGAACAAATTCTTATTTTCAATGACGGCCTATTCCGGCTAAACCCAGACGACGGTAGGCCAATTTGGCACCGCCCTATGGGACTCCCAATCACCACCGGTTGTGATACATCCTGGAATCGAACCAGTGCCTGTAGTGACCCCTCTAGCACTGAGATCCAGTGCCTTAGACCGCTGCGCCACTCGGGGCGCACACAGGCGGTGTTCCAAATAACACAATGTTCCCTACACAGTGAACTACTTTTGATTAGGACCCAAAGCACTGTATAGTGCAGCCTTTCTTAAAGTATGGGTCACGACGTGTCAGAGTAAATGTAGAATTATTTCATTAATTACTGGAATTGAGTTGGCCAAGTGCATCTGTGCTCCCTGTTTAGTGCGCTCTCTGCTTAGCAGCGGTCTCTGTTTAGTGCGCTCTCTGCTTAGCAGCGGTCTCTGTTTAGTGCGCTCTCTGCTTAGCAGCGGTCTCTGTTTAGTGTGCACTCTGCTTAGCAGCGGTCTCTGTATAGTGTGCCCTCTGCTTAGCAGCGGTCTCTGTTTAGTGCGCTCTCTGCTTAGCAGCGGTCTCTGTATAGTGTGCCCTCTGCTTAGCAGCGGTCTCTGTTTAGTGCGCTCTCTGCTTAGCAGCGGTCTCTGTTTAGTGCGCACTCTGCTTAGCAGCGGTCTCTGTTTAGTGCGCTCTCTGCTTAGCAGCGGTCTCTGTTTAGTGTGCACTCTGCTTAGCAGCGGTCTCTGTTTAGTGCGCTCTCTGCTTAGCAGCGGTCTCTGTTTAGTGCGCTCTCTGCTTAGCAGCGGTCTCTGTTTAGTGCGCTCTCTGCTTAGCAGCGGTCTCTGTTTAGTGCGCTCTCTGCTTAGCAGCGGTCTCTGTTTAGTGCGCTCTCTGCTTAGCAGCGGTCTCTGTTTAGTGCGCTCTCTGCTTAGCAGCGGTCTCTGTTTAGTGCGCTCTCTGCTTAGCAGCGGTCTCTGTTTAGTGCGCTCTCTGCTTAGCAGCGGTCTCTGTTTAGTGCGCTCTCTGCTTAGCAGCGGTCTCTGTTTAGTGCGCTCTCTGCTTAGCAGCGGTCTCTGTTTAGTGCGCTCTCTGCTTAGCAGCGGTCTCTGTTTAGTGCGCTCTCTGCTTAGCAGCGGTCTCTGTTTAGTGCGCTCTCTGCTTAGCAGCGGTCTCTGTTTAGTGCGCTCTCTGCTTAGCAGCGGTCTCTGTTTAGTGCGCTCTCTGCTTAGCAGCGGTCTCTGTTTAGTGCGCTCTCTGCTTAGCAGCGGTCTCTGTTTAGTGCGCTCTCTGCTTAGCAGCGGTCTCTGTTTAGTGCGCTCTCTGCTTAGCAGCGGTCTCTGTTTAGTGCGCTCTCTGCTTAGCAGCGGTCTCTGTATAGTGCGCTCTCTGCTTAGCAGCGGTCTCTGTTTAGTGCGCTCTCTGCTTAGCAGCGGTCTCTGTTTAGTGCGCACTCTGCTTAGCAGAAGTCTCTGTTTAGTGCGCACTCTGCTTAGCAGCGGTCTCTGTTTAGTGCGCACTCTGCTTAGCAGAAGTCTCTGTTTAGTGCGCACTCTGCTTAGCAGCGGTCTCTGTTTAGTGCGCACTCTGCTTAGCAGCGGTCTCTGTTTAGTGCGCTCTCTGCTTAGCAGCGGTCTCTGTTTAGTGCGCTCTCTGCTTAGCAGCGGTCTCTGTTTAGTGCGCTCTCTGCTTAGCAGCGGTCTCTGTTTAGTGCGCTCTCTGCTTAGCAGCGGTCTCTGTTTAGTGTGCACTCTGCTTAGCAGCGGTCTCTGTTTAGTGCGCTCTCTGCTTAGCAGCGGTCTCTGTTTAGTGTGCACTCTGCTTAGCAGCGGTCTCTGTATAGTGTGCCCTCTGCTTAGCAGCGGTCTCTGTTTAGTGCGCTCTCTGCTTAGCAGCGGTCTCTGTTTAGTGCGCTCTCTGCTTAGCAGCGGTCTCTGTTTAGTGCGCTCTCTGCTTAGCAGCGGTCTCTGTTTAGTGCGCTCTCTGCTTAGCAGCGGTCTCTGTTTAGTGCGCTCTCTGCTTAGCAGCGGTCTCTGTTTAGTGCGCTCTCTGCTTAGCAGCGGTCTCTGTTTAGTGCGCTCTCTGCTTAGCAGCGGTCTCTGTTTAGTGCGCTCTCTGCTTAGCAGCGGTCTCTGTTTAGTGCGCTCTCTGCTTAGCAGCGGTCTCTGTTTAGTGCGCTCTCTGCTTAGCAGCGGTCTCTGTTTAGTGCGCTCTCTGCTTAGCAGCGGTCTCTGTATAGTGCGCTCTCTGCTTAGCAGCGGTCTCTGTTTAGTGCGCTCTCTGCTTAGCAGCGGTCTCTGTTTAGTGCGCACTCTGCTTAGCAGCGGTCTCTGTTTAGTGCGCACTCTGCTTAGCAGCGGTCTCTGTTTAGTGCACACTCTGCTTAGCAGCGGTCTCTGTTTAGTGCGCTCTCTGCTTAGCAGCGGTCTCTGTTTAGTGCGCTCTCTGCTTAGCAGCGGTCTCTGTTTAGTGCGCACTCTGCTTAGCAGCGGTCTCTGTTTAGTGCACTCTCTGCTTAGCAGCGGTCTCTGTTTAGTGCGCTCTCTGCTTAGCAGCGGTCTCTGTTTAGTGCACTCTCTGCTTAGCAGCGGTCTCTGTTTAGTGCGCTCTCTGCTTAGCAGCGGTCTCGGTTTAGTGCGCTCTCTGCTTAGCAGGGGTCTCTGTTTAGTGTGCTCTCTGCTTAGCAGCGGTCTCTGTTTAGTGCGCTCTCTGCTTAGCAGCGGTCTCTGTTTAGTGCGCACTCTGCTTAGCAGCGGTCTCTGTTTAGTGTGCTCTCTGCTTAGCAGCGGTCTCTGCTCAGTTTGGCAGCTGTGGGAGTGTGAGAGGGAGATGCCCGTGTGCTTTGCGGTTTAGCAGATTTTTCCCCCTGCAGTTTTCATGAAGATCACTCCGCGACACACACGATGCAGCGCTGTTCAGCAGCAGATGATGTGCTGTCAGCCACTGACTTGTCATTCTCACTCGCCATCACTTACCGCTGTCATGAAATGGACTCATGCTAGACACAACTTCTGACTGAGCTCAATTGTCATGACATGAAACGCATATACAGTGATGAGTTTCTCTCTCTTTAAAACAAACTTATAACGAGGAGCGCCCACAATGTGTTTTGTGCGGGTAAGTGGTTAGTAATGAGTCTCTCATAACGAACGTCCTGACCAAACATCCACAGCATGATGGTAAACCCAGGAAGTTCTTTCAGAACAGGGCAGAATGCTTCAGGAAACAGTGCTTCGACAATGGAAAAGTAAGTCAGCTAGCAAGGCATTGTTATCATTATATAACAGGTGATGATAAGCAGAAATAAGGGCGTACTAACTAACTATCATAGTAGTTAGATGTGAGTTTCTCTTTCAAACAATCCCCTAGCCTTGTACACAGCTAATAGCTAACAATCCCCTGGCCTTGTACACAGCTAATAGCTAACAATCCCCTAGCCTTGTACACAGCTAATAGCTAACAATCCCCTAGCCTTGTACACAGCTAATAGCTAACAATCCCCTAGCCTTGTACACAGCTAATAGCAAACAATCCCCTAGCCTTGTACACAGCTAATAGCTAACAATCCCCTAGCCTTGTACACAGCTAATAGCTAACAATCCCCTAGCCTTGTACACAGCTAATAGCTAACATTCCCCTAGCCTTGTACACAGCTAATAGCTAACAATCCCCTAGCCTTGTACACAGCTAATAGCTAACAATCCCCTGGCCTTGTACACAGCTAATAGCTAACAATCCCCTAGCCTTGTACACAGCTAATAGCTAACATTCCCCTAGCCTTGTACACAGCTAAAGGCTAACGTTAGCCAAAGCAAGCTAGCTACTGATGCAACCCTAGTAACAGTACAGATGAAGATGAAATATGATCAGGACAACTGTACATCTTACTGTAGAAATGACCAGGCCTACTGTACATCTTACTGTAGAAATTATTGTTGAAATAGTCTAGGTTGGAACTGTTGCCGTTAAAATACAATCATTATTTGTATTCTTAACTTTCAACAATTATTTCTACAGTAAGATGTACAGTAGGCCTGATCATTTGTCATCTGTACTGTTACTTAGGGTTGCACTATCATAAACCCTGTGTGTGTGTTCTGTTATTTCATCTGTGTGATGTGATCAGTTTATTCCAGTTCAGAATGAAAATGATTTATTGTAATTTAGCAGCAACAGGTCCAACCTAGACAGATACGTGTGTTTTTAATGGGGGGAAATAAACATGAATATATATTTATATGAATATTTAATTTAATTGTTATTTGTTTTTGTCTATATTGCATTTGTTTTAAGCATATGTACCGATATTTCTGTATAGTTGCATATTTTCCAAAGTTTGGGTCCCAGTAATACACAGAGTTTCTAATTTGGGTCCCAGGCTGAAGACGTGTAATAACCCTGGTATAGTGGATGGGGTGCCCTTTGGGATTCAGCCCTGATGTGACGGTCGCCGTGACGAATCCCACTCTTATATAAACCCATGTTCTGACCTTTCCTTAACACTACGGTCCTGGCGGGGCAGCAGGGGGTAGAACTGGGTCAGGACTTCATCAAACTAAATACACCCAAACGGATATGGAAGAAAGATAGACTGTTGAATTCTGACATACTATAGCTGGTATGTTGACTTGGAGAGTCTGTCTGATATGACAACTGCCGTGACGAATCTCACTCTTATATAAAGCCAGCCCAGTGTCACGTTCGTCGTAACATTTAAGTGAGGAGGACCAAGGCGCAGCGTGATAGCAATACATCTTCTTTATTAATGAAGACGAAAACGAAACGAACACTATACAAACTAATCAAAACAACAAACCGACGAACGTGAAGCTATACAAACAATAAGTGCAGACACTGGCAACTTACACATAGACATAGACAATCACCCACAAACTACCTAATGACTATGGCTGCCTAAATATGGCTCCCAATCAGAGACAACGATAGACAGCTGTCTCTAATTGAGAACCAATCTAGGCAACCATAGACATACATACACCTAGACACTGCCCCATAAACATACAAAACCCCCTAGACAATACAAAACACATACATCCCCCATGTCACACCCTGGCCTAACTAAAATAATAAAGAAAACAAAGATAACTAAGGCCAGGGCGTGACACCCAGCCCTTCCAGGAGTAGGCTATTAATAACTCCAGGGTCACATTGGAGTGGTAGGGGGTCGAGAAGTGGCGTCGGGACATCAAAACCCAAACACCCCCATAAGATACGGAGAAGGAATGTCGACATGACTTACATTAGCTAGTATGGAGTCTGTCTGCCGGCATGACTTACATTAGCTAGTATGGAGTCTGTCTGCCGACATGACTTACATTAGCTAGTATGGAGTCTGTCTGCCGACATGACTTACATTAGCTAGTATGGAGTCTGTCTGCCGACATGACTTACATTAGCTAGTATGGAGTCTGTCTGATGACATGACTTACATTAGCTAGTATGGAGTCTGTCTGCCGACATGACTTACATTAGCTAGTATGGAGTCTGTCTGTCGACATGACTTACATTAGCTAGTATGGAGTCTGTCTGTCGACATGACTTACATTAACTAGTATGGAGTCTGTCTGCCGACATGACTTACATTAGCTAGTATGGAGTCTGTCTGCCGACATGACTAACATTAGCTAGTATGGAGTCTGTCTGATGACATGACTTACATTAGATAGTATGGAGTCTGTCTGCCGACATGACTTATATTAACTAGTATGGAGTCTGTCTGCCGACATGACTTACATTAGCTAGTATGGAGTCTGTCTGATGACATGACTTACATTAGATAGTATGGAGTCTGTCTGCCGACATGACTTATATTAACTAGTATGGAGTCTGTCTGCCGACATGACTTACATTAGCTAGTATGGAGTCTGTCTGCCGACATGACTAACATTAGCTAGTATGGAGTCTGTCTGCCGACATGACTTACATTAGCTAGTATGGAGTCTGTCTGCCGACATGACTTACATTAGCTAGTATGGAGTCTGTCTGCCGACATGACTTACATTAGCTAGTATGGAGTCTGTCTGCCGACATGACTTACATTAGCTAGTATGGAGTCTGTCTGCCGACAGAGTGGAGCAGGACATCAAATGAAAACACCCAAACGGAGACGTAGGAGGACAGATACGAATCAACTGTGTTTTGTATGCTTCATTTACCTGAATGAACAAACGGTTGTGTATATATACAGTATATATATATTGCTAGTTTCTGTGTGTTTCATGTAAGCCTTGTGGGTTTCCAACCTTACCTGCACACCTTTAAACGTTGTGTTGTTATGTAAACAAATACAACTAAACTAAAACTAAAAGTTGAATGCCAACATCACTCTAGTGTCTGAACGATGGTAGCCTATACAGTACATCATGTACTTCCAATGCCCGTTCACACTGTGTTCATGTATGATAGAGCAGGTACCTCAATATGGAATATTGTATGAATGGAAGGAGAAATGACACTGCCACATACAGTACCAGTCGTTTGGAAACACCTCATCATTCAAGGGTTTTTCTTCATTTTTTAAACTATTTTCTATTGTTATTTCATCGTTTTGATGTCTTCACTATTATTCAACAATGTAGAAAATAGTACAAATAAAGAGAAAGCCCTGGAATGAGTAGATGTTTCCAAACTGTTGACTGGGACTATAGATACATGTGTATGACAGCTGGGGTGAAAATGGTTAGGAAACGTAATCGTAAAGACAGCAGGAAAACAAAATTGTGCGCACGTGCACACGTACGTACGCACGCACGCACGCACGCACGCACGCACGCACGCACGCACGCACGCACGCACGCACGCACGCACGCACGCACGCACGCACACACGCACGCACACACACACACACACAGGTTTTAACTAGCCTGCACTTTAGCTGACATGACATGGTAAAGTGGAAAACATCCTCATCATTACTTATTCATTGAACGTGTCATCCTCCTCATCATCATCATTATCATGCTGTTGTACAGGGAGAGAGAGGGGGGGGGGCGAGGGAGAGAGAGGGGGGGGCGAGGGAGAGAGAGAGGGGGAGCGAGGGAGAAATGGTGAGAGAGAGTGCGAGAGGCAGAGAGAGGAGAGAGAGAGAAGGAGAGAGAGAGAGAAGGAGAGGGAGGAGAGATGAGAGAGAGATGTAAAGAGAGAGAGACCGGAGGAGCGAGGGAGAGATGGCGAGAGAGAGTGAGAGACAGAGAGAGAAGGAGAGGGAGAGAGAGAGAGAGTGAGAGACAGAGAGAGAAGGAGAGGGAGAGATGGAGAGAGAGAGAGTGAGAGACAGAGAGAGAAGGAGAGGGAGAGAGAGAGAGGGGAGAGATGGAGAGAGAGTGATGTAAAGAGAGAGAGAGATAAAGAGAGAGATATAGAGATCAAGTTGGAGGGAGGTCTTTAGAAAGAGACCAACCAAAAGGGTTCTTACCACAACTGCTAGCAGTATAGGTGACCGTATGATCCACCAGTACTGCATGTTGATATTCTGCTCCCAGCACCTGTCAAACAGAGGAACACAACA
>NC_052309.1:90110690-90123190 GCF_016432855.1 Salvelinus namaycush | reverse complement strand
CAATATTAGTAGTAGTAGTAGGGGTGGTGTTAGTAGTAGCAATAGTAGTAGCAGTAGTAGTAGCAGTAGCAGTAGTAGCAGTAGCAGTAGTAATAGTGACATTAGTAGTAGCAATAGTAGTAGTAGTAGTAGCAATAGTAGTAGTAGTAGTAGTAGCAGTAGTAGTAGCAGTAGCAGTAGCAGTAGTAGTAGCAGTAGTAGTAGGTGTGGTGTTAGTAGTAGTAGTAGTAGTAGTAGTGGTGTTAGTAGTAGCAATATTAGTAGTAGTAGTAGGTGTGGTGTTAGTAGTAGCAATAGTAGTAGTAGTAGTAGGGTTAGGGTTAGTAGTACAGTAACCCCAAGAGAGTATATAGTAGGGTACTATAGTACAGTAACCCTAAGAGAGTATATAGTAGGATACTATAGTACAGTAACACTAAGAGAGTATGCAGTAGGATACTATAGTACAGTAACCCCAAGAGAGTATATAGCAGGGTACTATAGTACAGTAACCCCAAGAGAGTATATAGTAAGGTACTATAGTACAGTAACACTAAGAGAGTATGCAGTAGGATACTATAGTACAGTAACACTAAGAGAGTATATAGTAGGGTACTATAGTACAGTAACACTAAGAGAGTATATAGTAGGATACTATAGTACAGTAACCCTAAGAGAGTATATAGTAGGATACTATAGTACAGTAACACTAAGAGAGTATATAGTAGGGTACTATAGTACAGTAACACTAAGAGAGTATATAGTAGGATACTATAGTACAGTAACCCTAAGAGAGTATGCAGTAGGATACTATAGTACAGTAACACTAAGAGAGTATATAGTAGGGTACTATAGTACAGTAACCCTAAGAGAGTATATAGTAGGATACATAGTACAGTAACCCTAAGAGAGTATGCAGTAGGATACTATATTACAATAACCCTAAGAGAGTTTATAGTAGTGGACTATAGTACAGTAACCCTAAGAGAGTATATAGTAGGATACTATGGTACAGTAACCCTAAGAGAGTATGCAGTAGGATACTATAGTACAGTAACCCTAAGAGAGTATATAGTAGGATACTATAGTACAGTAACCCTAAGAGAGTTTATAGTAGTGGACTATAGTACAGTAACCCTAAGAGAGTATATAGTAGGATACTATAGTACAGTAACCCTAAGAGAGTATGCAGTAGGATACTATAGTACAGTAACCATAAGAGAGTATGCAGTAGGATACTATAGTACAGTAACCATAAGAGAGTATATAGTAGGATACTATAGTACAGTAACCCTAAGAGAGTATGCAGTAGGATACTATATTACAATAACCCTAAGAGAGTTTATAGTAGTGGACTATAGTACAGTAACCCTAAGAGAGTATATAGTAGGATACTATGGTACAGTAACCCTAAGAGAGTATGCAGTAGGATACTATAGTACAGTAACCATAAGAGAGTATATAGTAGGATACTATGGTACAGTAACCCTAAGAGAGTATATAGTAGGATACTATGGTACAGTAACCCTAAGAGAGTATGCAGTACGATACTATAGTACAGTAACCCTAAGAGAGTTTAATGTAGTGGACTATAGTACAGTAACCCTAAGAGAGTATGCAGTAGGATACTATAGTACAGTAACACTAAGAGAGTATATAGTCGGGTACTATAGTACAGTAACCCTAAGAGAGTATATAGTAGGATACTATAGTACAGTAACCCTAAGAGAGTATGCAGTAGGATACTATAGTACAGTAACCCTAAGAGAGTTTATAGTAGTGGACTATAGTACAGTAACCCTAAGAGAGTATATAGTAGGATACTATAGTACAGTAACCCTAAGAGAGTATGCAGTAGGGTACTATAGTACAGTAACCCTAAGAGAGTATATAGTAGGATACTATAGTACAGTAACCCTAAGAGAGTATATAGTAGGATACTATAGTACAGTAACCCTAAGAGAGTATGCAGTAGGATACTATAGTACAGTAACCCTAAGAGAGTATATAGTAGGATACTATAGTACAGTAACCCTAAGAGAGTATATAGTAGGATACTATAGTACAGTAACCCTAAGAGAGTATGCAGTAGGATACTATAGTACAGTAACCCTAAGAGAGTATGCAGTAGGATACTATAGTCCCGTAGAGAGTAGAGAATAGAGAGGTTGGACTCTGAATAAAAGATTCAGGACAGTAGGAGACAGTTTATCTTCTTGGGGATGTTCTCCTGTCCTCTGAGTGTAATCATCTCTGAGCTTAACGTTCCATTACACATCACAGGAGGTTTCCTGGTTTACCAACCCGCCAGTGTTCAAAACAGACATTCCAGTCAACCGCTAAATGGTTTAGGTCACAGCTATTGACTATAATCTTCTGCTAAATTGACCAAGATCCTCCAAGGAACACTGCAGGGATTTTCACTGAGAGAGAGCAGGCTGTCTGACCTCTCAATGCCTTGTCTCTAAAAGTGTTGGAGGTGTCATCAGTCGTGCATCATTGCATCGCCAGTAATACTACTCAGAACTGGTTTGAACTAGTGGTTATATCACCAGTAATACTACCCAGAACTGGTTTGAACTAGTGGTTATATCACCAGTAGTACTACTCAGAACTGGTTTGAACTAGTGGTTATACCACCAGTAGTACTACTCAGAACTGGTTTGAACTAGAGGTTATATCACCAGTAGTACTACTCAGAACTGGTTTGAACCAGTAGTACTACTCAGAACTGGTTTGAACTAGTGGTTATATCACCAGTAGTACTACTCAGAACTGGTTTGAACCAGTAGTACTAGTCAGAACTGGTTTGAACTAGAGGTTATATCACCAGTAGTACTACTCAGAACTGGTTTGAACCAGTAGTACTACTCAGAACTGGTTTGAACTAGAGGTTATATCACCAGTAGTACTACTCAGAACTGGTTTGAACCAGTAGTACTACTCAGAACTGGTTTGAACTAGTTGTTATATCACCAGTAGTACTACTCAGAACTGGTTTGAACTAGTGGTTAAATCACCAGTAGTATTACTCAGAACTGGTTTGAACTGGAAGTTATACCACCAGAGGTACTACTCAGAACTAGTTTGAACCAGTAGTACTACTCAGAACTGGTTTGAACTAGAAGTTATTTTGTTTATTTGTATCACAATTTCTCTCCTTTCTCCTGTCATACAAATTGGGTCAGGGAAACATAGGTGAGGGAGAGAGAGAGTGACACACGTGTGAAGGCACTCGTACACCGTGCAGGCACTCAGTCACGCATGCAGGCACTCACACACTCATGGAGGCAATCACTCACTCATGCAGGCACTCACTCACTCATGCAGGCATTCACTCACTAATGCAGGCACTCACTCACGCATGCAGAAACTCACACACTCATGGAGGCAATCACTCACTCATGCAGGCATTCACTCACTAATGCAGGCACTCACTCACGCATGCAGAAACTCACACACTCATGGAGGCAATCACTCACTCATGCAGGCACTCACTCACCCATGCAGGCATTCACTCACTAATGCAGGCACTCCCTCACTAATGCAGGCACTCCCTCACTCATGGAGGCAATCACTCACTCATGCAGGCACTCACTCACTCATGCAGGCATTCACTCACTAATGCAGGCACTCCCTCACTAATGCAGGCACTCCCTCACTCATGGAGGCACTCACTCACTCATGCAGGCACTCACTCACTAATGCAGGCACTCACTCACACACACATGCAGGCACATTGAGAACTTACTCCTCATTTTCATACAGGTATTTCACCATCACCCAGGGCACCAGGAAGATCAGAGGGGCACCTGCAGAGAGAATCACATTAATAAACACACCAAGACAAAAACTCATAGACTACCTAACCCTGAGGGTGACTATATCTATAATATCTCTACTACCTAACCCTGAGACTGACTATATCTCTAATATCTCTACTACCTAACCCTGAGACTGACTATATCTATAATATCTCTACTACCTAACCCTGAGACTGACTATATCTCTAATATCTCTACTACCTAACCCTGAGACTGACTATATCTCTAATATCTCTACTACCTAACCCTGAGACTGACTATATCTCTATAATAGATCAACTCAGGTGTCTGGCTACCAAACAGATGACCAAATGCTCTGTCTTCTGGTATATAATGTGCTGCTATGCTGCGACAAATACACAACCTCCACCCCCTCTCCTCCCCCTCCACCCCCTCTCCTCCCCCTCCTCCCCCTCTCCTCCTCCCCCTCCTCCCTCTCCTCCCCCTCTCCTCCCCCTCCTCACCCCAGCCGATACACAGGTAGATGTTGAAGTAGTTTCTCTCAGTGAACACGGTGATGACCAGCAGGTTGTGGAGGTAGATGCCTTCCACCAGCAGCCAATAGCTGTTAGCCATGATACTGTACTGCATCATCACCACGGCGATACGACACCCCACCGCCGTCTACAGGACACAACACACACAAAAAAACGTTTCAAGACTTAACAAAGCCCTTATAATCCTCCAGTATGGCTAAACAATGCTTCAGAGATCAAACCCTTATAATCCTCCAGTATGGCTAAACAATGCTTCAGAGATCAAACCCTTATAATCCTGGTCAACTCAACTCAACTCACCCACCTTGTTGTTGACTGGTCACTTTACCTCACCCTGGTCAACTCAACCCAACACACCCACCTTGTTGTTGACTGGTCACTTTACCTCACCCTGGTCAACTCAACCCAACACACCCACCTTGTTGTTGACTGGTCACTTTACCTCACCCTGGTCAACTCAACTCAACACACCCACCTTGTTGTTGACTGGTCACTTTACCTCACCCTGGTCAACTCAACACACCCACCTTGTTGTTGACTGGTCACTTTACCTCACCCTGGTCAACTCAACTCAACTCACCCACCTTGTTGTTGACTGGTCACTTTACCTCACCCTGGTCAACTCAACCCAACACACCCACCTTGTTGTTGACTGGTCACTTTACCTCACCCTGGTCCTTTCAACTCAACACACCCACCTTGTTGTTGACTGGTCACTTTACCTCACCCTGGTCAACTCAACCCAACACACCCACCTTGTTGTTGACTGGTCACTTTACCTCACCCTGGTCAACTCAACTCAACACACCCACCTTGTTGTTGACTGGTCACTTTACCTCACCCTGGTCAACTCAACTCACCCACCTTGTTGTTGACTGGTCACTTTACCTCACCCTGGTCAACTCAACTCAACACACCCACCTTGTTGTTGACTGGCCACTTTACCTCACCCTGGTCAACTCAACCCAACACACCCACCTTGTTGTTGACCGGTCACTTTACCTCACCCTGGTCAACTCAACTCAACCCACCCACCTTGTTGTTGACTGGCCACTTTACCTCACCCTGGTCAACTCAACCCAACACACCCACCTTGTTGTTGACCGGTCACTTTACCTCACCCTGGTCAACTCAACCCAACACACCCACCTTGTTGCTGACTGGTCACTTTACCTCACCCTGGTCAACTCAACTCAACACACCCACCTTGTTGCTGACTGGTCACTTTACCTCACCCTGGTCAACTCAACCCAACACACCCACCTTGTTGTTGACTGGCCACTTTACCTCACCCTGGTCAACTCAACCCAACATACCCACCTTGTTGTTGACTGGTCACTTTACCTCAACCTGGTCAACTCAACCCAACACACCCATCTTGTTGTTGACCGGTCACTTTACCTCACCCTGGTCAACTCAACCCAACACACCCGCCTTGTTGTTGACTGGCCACTTTACCTCACCCTGGTCAACTCAACCCAACACACCCACCTTGTTGCTGACTGGTCACTTTACCTCACCCTGGTCAACTCAACTCAACACACCCACCTTGTTGTTGACCGGTCACTTTACCTCACCCTGGTCAACTCAACCCAACACACCCACCTTGTTGCTGACCGGTCACTTTACCTCACCCTGGTCAACTCAACTCAACACACCCACCTTGTTGTTGACCGGTCACTTTACCTCACCCTGGTCAACTCAACCCAACACACCCACCTTGTTGTTGACTGGTCACTTTACCTCACCCTGGTCAACTCAACTCAACACACCCACCTTGTTGCTGACCGGTCACTTTACCTCACCCTGGTCAACTCAACTCAACACACCCACCTTGTTGTTGACTGGTCACTTTACCTCACCCTGGTCAACTCAACACACCCACCTTGTTGTTGACTGGTCACTTTACCTCACCCTGGTCAACTCAACCCAACACACCCACCGTGTTGTTGACCGGTCACTTTACCTCACCCTGGTCAACTCAACCCAACACACCCACCGTGTTGTTGACTGGTCACTTTACCTCACCCTGGTCAACTCAACCCAACACACCCACCTTGTTGTTGACCGGCCACTTTACCTCACCCTGGTCAACTCAACCCAACACACCCACCTTGTTGTTGACTGGTCACTTTACCTCACCCTGGTCAACTCAACCCAACACACCCACCTTGTTGTTGACTGGTCACTTTACCTCACCCTGGTCAACTCAACCCAACACACCCACCTTGTTGTTGACCGGCCACTTTACCTCACCCTGGTCAACTCAACCCAACACACCCACCTTGTTGTTGACTGGTCACTTTACCTCACCCTGGTCAACTCAACCCAACACACCCACCTTGTTGTTGACTGGTCACTTTACCTCACCCTGGTCAACTCAACCCAACACACCCACCTTGTTGTTGACTGGTCACTTTACCTCACCCTGGTCAACTCAACCCAACACACCCACCTTGTTGTTGACTGGTCACTTTACCTCACCCTGGTCAACTCAACTCACCTTGTTGTTGACTGGTCACTTTACCTCACCCTGGTCAACTCAACTCACCCACCTTGTTGTTGACCGGTCACTTTACCTCACCCTGGTCAACTCAACCCAACACACCCACCTTGTTGTTGACTGGTCACTTTACCTCACCCTGGTCAACTCAACCCAACACACCCACCTTGTTGTTGACTGGTCACTTTACCTCACCCTGGTCAACTCAACCCAACACACCCACCTTGTTGTTGACTGGTCACTTTACCTCACCCTGGTCAACTCAACTCAACACACCCACCTTGTTGTTGACCGGTCACTTTACCTCACCCTGGTCAACTCAACACACCCACCTTGTTGTTGACTGGTCACTTTACCTCACCCTGGTCAACTCAACCCAACACACCCACCTTGTTGTTGACTGGTCACTTTACCTCACCCTGGTCAACTCAACCCAACACACCCACCTTGTTGTTGACCGGTCACTTTACCTCACCCTGGTCAACTCAACCCAACACACCCACCTTGTTGTTGACTGGTCACTTTACCTCACCCTGGTCAACTCAACCCAACACACCCACCTTGTTGTTGACTGGTCACTTTACCTCACCCTGGTCAACTCAACTCAACACACCCACCTTGTTGTTGACTGGCCACTTTACCTCACCCTGGTCAACTCAACCCAACACACCCACCTTGTTGTTGACTGGTCACTTTACCTCACCCTGGTCAACTCAACCCAACACACCCACCTTGTTGTTGACTGGTCACTTTACCTCACCCTGGTCAACTCAACCCAACACACCCACCTTGTTGTTGACTGGTCACTTTACCTCACCCTGGTCAACTCAACCCAACACACCCACCTTGTTGTTGACTGGTCACTTTACCTCACCCTGGTCAACTCAACTCACCCACCTTGTTGTTGACCGGTCACTTTACCTCACCCTGGTCAACCCAACACACCCACCTTGTTGTTGACTGGTCACTTTACCTCACCCTGGTCAACTCAACCCAACACACCCACCTTGTTGTTGACCGGTCACTTTACCTCACCCTGGTCAACTCAACCCAACACACCCACCTTGTTGTTGACTGGTCACTTTACCTCACCCTGGTCAACTCAACACACCCACCTTGTTGTTGACTGGTCACTTTACCTCACCCTGGTCAACTCAACTCAACACACCCACCTTGTTGTTGACTGGTCACTTTACCTCACCCTGGTCAACTCAACCCAACACACCCACCTTGTTGTTGACTGGTCACTTTACCTCACCCTGGTCAACTCAACTCAACACACCCACCTTGTTGTTGACTGGTCACTTTACCTCACCCTGGTCAACCCAACACACCCACCTTGTTGTTGACTGGTCACTTTACCTCACCCTGGTCAACTCAACTCAACACACCCACCTTGTTGTTGACTGGTCACTTTACCTCACCCTGGTCAACTCAACTCAACACACCCACCTTGTTGTTGACTGGTCACTTTACCTCACCCTGGTCAACCCAACACACCCACCTTGTTGTTGACTGGTCACTTTACCTCACCCTGGTCAACTCAACTCAACACACCCACCTTGTTGTTGACTGGTCACTTTACCTCACCCTGGTCAACTCAACTCAACACACCCACCTTGTTGTTGACTGGTCACTTTACCTCACCCTGGTCAACTCAACCCCACACACCCACCTTGTTGTTGACTGGTCACTTTACCTCACCCTGGTCAACTCAACTCAACACACCCACCTTGTTGTTGACTGGTCACTTTACCTCACCCTGGTCAACTCAACTCAACACACCCACCTTGTACTTTTGACCACGACCCTTTCAGACAACAACAACAACCTCAACCCACCTGGTTGTTGACGAGCCACTCCACCTCATAGTGTGTAATGTCCTGGTCCTGTCCGATGTTGACGCTGGGCACCTCCAACATGGCGTCCTTTATCAGGATGGACAGAGCACGCAGGATGAAGGATGCAAACAGGTTCATGTGGATGTTGTTCCTCATACAGTGGAGCTTCCTGTAAGGGGGGGGGGGGGGGGGGGGGGGGCAGTGTGCTTCCTGTTAGGGGGAATGTCAACTACAGCAGAGGTAATATAACAAAGATTAAAGGTTAAAGAACTGGAATTAGAATATGTATATCTGTATGGTTACTGTCAATAGGTGGTAAAACAGTAAGGTCAGTGGTGCTACCTTGCTTCACTGACGTGTCCATTCAACTCAAACATGTTTCATTAACAAGAAATATACACCTTTCTACCTCCATGAAGAGTGGTGGATGGCTGAGAGGACATGGTGGGTGGCTGAGAGGACATGGTGGGTGGCTGAGAGGACATGGTGGGTGGCTGAGAGGACATGGTGGGTGGCTGAGAGGACATGGCGGGTGGCTGAGAGGACATGGCGGGTGGCTGAGAGGACATGGTGGGTGGCTGAGAGGACATGGTGGGTGGCTGAGAGGACATGGCGGGTGGCTGAGAGGACATGGCGGGTGGCTGAGAGGACATGGTGGGTGGCTGAGAGGTCATGGTGGGTGGCTGAGAGGTCATGGCGGGTGGCTGAGAGGTCATGGCGGGTGGCTGAGAGGACATGGTGGGTGGCTGAGAGGACATGGTGGGTGGCTGAGAGGACATGGTGGGTGGCTGAGAGGACATGGCGGGTGGCTGAGAGGTCATGGTGGGTGGCTGAGAGGACATGGTGGGTGGCTGAGAGGACATGGTGGGTGGCTGAGAGGACATGGTGGATGGCTGAGAGGACATGGTGGGTGGCTGAGAGGACATGGCGGATGGCTGAGAGGACATGGCGGGTGGCTGAGAGGACATGGCGGGTGGCTGAGAGGACATGGTGGGTGGCTGAGAGGACATGGTGGGTGGCTGAGAGGACATGGTGGGTGGCTGAGAGGACATGGCGGGTGGCTGAGAGGACATGGTGGGTGGCTGAGAGGACATGGCGGGTGGCTGAGAGGACATGGCGGGTGGCTGAGAGGACATGGCGGGTGGCTGAGAGGTCATGGCGGGTGGCTGAGAGGACATGGCGGGTGGCTGAGAGGACATGGCGGGTGGCTGAGAGGTCATGGCGGGTGGCTGAGAGGACATGGCGGGTGGCTGAGAGGACATGGCGGGTGGCTGAGAGGTCATGGCGGGTGGCTGAGAGGACATGGCGGGTGGCTGAGAGGACATGGCGGGTGGCTGAGAGGACATGGCGGGTGGCTGAGAGGACATGGCGGGTGGCTGAGAGGACATGGTGGGTGGCTGAGAGGACATGGCGGGTGGCTGAGAGGACATGGTGGGTGGCTGAGAGGTCATGGTGGGTGGCTGAGAGGTCATGTGTCTGTCTGTCTGTCCTCTTTACGGTCATGAGGTGAAGGCTACCTGATCATGGTGCCAAGCATTAACACCAGCCCCAAAGGCTGTCTCAGTGTTTGTGTGTCTCTGTGTGTCTCTGTGTGTGTGTGTCTCTCTCTCTCTGTGTGTGTGTGTGTGTGTGTGTCTGTGTGTGTGTGTGTGTCTCTGTGTGTGTTTCTGTGTTTGTGTGTGTGTGTCTCTCGGTGTGTGTGTGTCTCTCTGGGTGTGTGTGTGTGTGTGTGTGTCTCGGTGTGTGTGTGTGTGTCTCTGTGTGTGTGTCTCTCTGGGTGTGTGTCTCGGTGTGTGTGTGTGTGTGGTTGTGTGTCTTTGTGTGTCTGTTTGTGTGTGTCTCTCTGTGTGTGTGTGTGTGTGTGTGTGTGTGTGTGTGTGTGTGTGTGTGTGTGTGTGTGTGTGTCTCTGTGTGTGTGTGTGTGTGTGTCTCTGTGTGTGTGTCTCTGTGTGTGTCTGTGTCTCTGTGTGTGTCTGTGTCTCTGTGTGTGTGTCTCTATGTCGCTGTGTGTGTGTGTGTCTCTCTGGGTGTGTGTGTGTGTGTGTCTCTCTGGGTGTGTGTGTCTGTGTGTCTGTGTGTGTGTGTGTGTCTCTTTGTGTGTGTGTGTGTGTGTTACCTGAAAGTGATCAGGATTCCGAGCGCTAACACCAGAGCCCCCAGAGACAGAGAGTAGCCCACAGTGTACATGGTCCGGAACTTCTTGAGGATCTGACCATAGTGAGGCTACACACACACACACACACACACACACACACACACACACACACACACACACACACACACACACACACACACACAAAGAAACAATAACACACATTGCATTGGGAAATTATTCAGAACTCTTGACTTTTTCCACATTTTGTTACATTACAGCTTTATTTTAAAATGTATTAAATTAAATGTTTTCCTCATCAATCTACACACAATACCACATAATGACATCACAATACCCCATAATGACATCACAATACCCCATAATGACATCACAATACCCCATAATGACAAAGCAAAAACAGTTTTTTAGAATTTCTTGCAAATTTATTCAAGATATACAACAGAAATATTACATTTACTTAAGTATTCAGACCCTTTGCTATGACACTCGAAATTGAGCTCATGTGCATCCTGTTTCCATTGATTGGAGTCCACCTGTGGTAAATTCAATTGATTGGACATGGTTTGGAAAGGCACACACCTGTCTATATAAGGTCCCACAGTTTACAGTGCATGTCAGAGCAAAAACCAAGCCATGAGGTCAAAGAAATTGTCCATGGAGCTCCAAGACAGGATTGTGTCGAGGCACAAATCTACAAAAGGGTGTCAAAACATTTCTGCAGCATTGACGGTCCCCAAGAACACAGTGGCCTCCATCCAAGGCCGCCCGGTCTTGGTCAGGGAGGTGACCAAGAACCCAATGGTACTCTGATAGAGCTCCAGAGTTTCTCTGTGGAGATGGGAGAACCTTCCAGAAGGACACCCATCACTGCAGCACTCCACCAATCAGGCCTTTATGGTAGAGAGGCCAGACGGAAGCTACTCCTCAGTAAAAGGCACAGCCCGCTTGGAGTTTGTCAAAAGGCACCTAAAGGACTCTCAGACCATGAGAAACAAGATTCTCTGGCCTGATGAAATCAAGATTGAATTATTTGGCCTGAATGCCAAGTGTCACATCTGGAGAAAACCTGGCATCATCTCTATGGTGAAGCATGGTGGTGGCAGCATCATCCCTATGGTGAAGCATGGTGGTGGCAGCATCAGCCTGTGGGGATGTTTTTCAGTGGCAAAAAGTCGGACACTAGTCAGGATCGAAGGAAAGATGAACGGAACAAAGTACAGAGAGATCCTTGATGAAAACCTGCTCCAGAAATCCTGCTCAGGACCTCAGACTGGGTTGAAGGTTCACCTTCCAACAGGACAACAACCCTAAGCACACAGCCAAGACAATGCAGGAGTGGCTTCAGGACAAGTCTCTGAATGTTCTTGAGTGGCCCAGCCAGAGCCCTGATTTGAACCCGATCCAACATCTCTGGAGAGACCTGAAAATAGCTGTGCAGCGACGCTCCCCAGCCAACCTGACAGAGCTTGAGAGGATCTGCAGAGAAGAACTGGAGAAACTCCCCAAATACAGGTGTGCCAAGCTTGTAGCGTCATACCTTGTAGCATCGTCTTTTCAGTTCGCTGCAGCTAGCGACTGGAACGAGCTGCAAACAAACACTCAACCTGACAGTTTTATCTCAATCTCTTCATTCAAAGACTCAATCATGGACACTCTTACTGACAGTTATGGGGTACTGTGTGTAGATTGATGAGGGGAAAAAACTATTGAATCCATTTTAGAAGAAGGCTGTAACGTAGG
>NC_052309.1:90093190-90105690 GCF_016432855.1 Salvelinus namaycush | reverse complement strand
CCCATTACAACTGTACATCCTACCCCTCCTCTCCAGTCGTACAGACAGCCCCCCTGAGCCCCCATTACAACTGTACATCCTACCCCTCCTCTCCAGTCGTACAGACAGCCCCCCTGAGCCCCCATTACAACTGTACATCCTACCCCTCCTCTCCAGTCGTACAGACAGCCCCCCTGAGCCCCCATTACAACTGTACATCCTACCCCTCCTCTCCAGTCGTACAGACAGCCCCCCTGAGCCCCCATTACAACTGTACATCCTACCCCTCCTCTCCAGTCTTACAGACAGCCCCCCTGAGCCCCCATTACAACTGTACATCCTACCCCTCCTCTCCAGTCTTACAGACAGCCCCCCTGAGCCCCCATTACAACTGTACATCCTACCCCTCCTCTCCAGTCCTACAGACAGCCCCCCTGAGCCCCCATTACAACTGTACATCCTACCCCTCCTCTCCAGACAGACAGTTAGTAGTACATTCCTGTTTGTCTCATTAGTCAGTCAGTCAGTTAGTAGTACATTCCTGTTTGTCTCATTAGTCAGTCAGACAGACAGTTAGTAGTACATTCCTGTTTGTCTCATTAGTCAGTCAGACAGTTAGTAGTTCATTCCTGTTTGTCTCATTAGTCAGTCAGACAGACAGTTAGTAGTACATTCCTGTTTGTCTCATTAGTCAGTCAGTCAGTTAGTAGTACATTCCTGTTTGTCTCATTAGTCAGTCAGTCAGTTAGTAGTACATTCCTGTTTGTCTCATTAGTCAGGCAGACAGTTAGTAGTACATTCCTGTTTGTCTCATTAGTCAGTCAGACAGTTAGTAGTGCATTCCTGTTTGTCTCATTAGTCAGTCAGTCAGTCAGTTAGTAGTACATTCCTGTTTGTCTCATTAGTCAGTCAGACAGACAGTTAGTAGTACATTCCTGTTTGTCTCATTAGTCAGTCAGACAGTTAGTAGTACATTCCTGTTTGTCTCATTAGTCAGTCAGACAGTTAGTAGTACATTCCTGTTTGTCTCATTAGTTAGTCATTCTTCAGTAGAAGACAGTTAATAGTACATTCCTGTTTGTCTCATTAGTCAGTCAGACAGTTAGTAGTACATTCCTGTTTGTCTCATTAGTCAGTCAGTCAGTTAGTAGTACATTCCTGTTTGTCTCATTAGTCAGACAGACAGTTAGTAGTGCATTCCTGTTTGTCTCATTAGTCAGTCAGACAGACAGTTAGTAGTGCATTCCTGTTTGTCTCATTAGTCAGTCAGTCAGACAGTTAGTAGTGCATTCCTGTTTGTCTCATTAGTCAGTCAGTCAGTTAGTAGTACATTCCTGTTTGTCTCATTAGTCAGTCAGTCAGACAGTTAGTAGTACATTCCTGTTTGTCTCATTAGTCAGTCAGTCAGTTAGTAGTACATTCCTGTTTGTCTCATTAGTCAGTCAGACAGTTAGTAGTACATTCCTGTTTGTCTCATTAGTCAGTCAGTCAGTTAGTAGTGCATTCCTGTTTGTCTCATTAGTCAGTCAGACAGTTAGTAGTGCATTCCTGTTTGTCTCATTAGTCAGTCAGACAGTTAGTAGTGCATTCCTGTTTGTCTCATTAGTCAGTCAGTTAGTTAGTAGTACATTCCTGTTTGTCTCATTAGTCAGTCAGACAGTTAGTAGTACATTCCTGTTTGTCTCATTAGTCAGTCAGTCAGTTAGTAGTACATTCCTGTTTGTCTCATTAGTCAGTCAGACAGTTAGTAGTACATTCCTGTTTGTCTCATTAGTCAGTCAGTCAGACAGTTAGTAGTACATTCCTGTTTGTCTCATTAGTCAGTCAGACAGTTAGTAGTGCATTCCTGTTTGTCTCATTAGTCAGTCAGTCAGTTAGTAGTACATTCCTGTTTGTCTCATTAGTCAGTCAGACAGTTAGTAGTACATTCCTGTTTGTCTCATTAGTCAGTCAGACAGTTAGTAGTGCATTCCTGTTTGTCTCATTAGTCAGTCAGACAGACAGTTAGTAGTACATTCCTGTTTGTCTCATTAGTCAGTCAGACAGACAGTTAGTAGTGCATTCCTGTTTGTCTCATTAGTCAGTCAGACAGACAGTTAGTAGTACATTCCTGTTTGTCTCATTAGTCAGTCAGACAGACAGTTAGTAGTGCATTCCTGTTTGTCTCATTAGTCAGTCAGACAGTTAGTAGTACATTCCTGTTTGTCTCATTAGTCAGTCAGTCAGACAGTTAGTAGTACATTCCTGTTTGTCTCATTAGTCAGTCAGTCAGACAGTTAGTAGTACATTCCTGTTTGTCTCATTAGTCAGTCAGTCAGTTAGTAGTACATTCCTGTTTGTCTCATTAGTCAGTCAGTCAGACAGTTAGTAGTACATTCCTGTTTGTCTCATTAGTCAGTCAGTCAGACAGTTAGTAGTACATTCCTGTTTGTCTCATTAGTCAGTCAGTCAGACAGTTAGTAGTACATTCCTGTTTGTCTCATTAGTCAGTCAGACAGTTAGTAGTTCATTCCTGTTTGTCTCATTAGTCAGTCAGACAGACAGTTAGTAGTACATTCCTGTTTGTCTCATTAGTCAGTCAGACAGTTAGTAGTACATTCCTGTTTGTCTCATTAGTCAGTCAGACAGTTAGTAGTACATTCCTGTTTGTCTCATTAGTCAGTCAGACAGACAGTTAGTAGTACATTCCTGTTTGTCTCATTAGTCAGTCAGTCAGTTAGTTAGTAGTACATTCCTGTTTGTCTCATTAGTTAGTCATTCAGACAGTTAGTAGTGCATTCCTGTTTGTCTCATTAGTCAGTCAGTCAGTCAGTTAGTAGTACATTCCTGTTTGTCTCATTAGTCAGTCAGTCAGACAGTTAGTAGTTCATTCCTGTTTGTCTCATTAGTCAGTCAGTCAGACAGTTAGTAGTGCATTCCTGTTTGTCTCATTAGTCAGTCAGTCAGTTAGTAGTACATTCCTGTTTGTCTCATTAGTCAGACAGACAGTTAGTAGTGCATTCCTGTTTGTCTCATTAGTCAGTCAGACAGACAGTTAGTAGTACATTCCTGTTTGTCTCATTAGTCAGTCAGTCAGACAGTTAGTAGTGCATTCCTGTTTGTCTCATTAGTCAGTCAGTCAGTTAGTAGTACATTCCTGTTTGTCTCATTAGTCAGTCAGTCAGACAGTTAGTAGTACATTCCTGTTTGTCTCATTAGTCAGTCAGTCAGTTAGTAGTACATTCCTGTTTGTCTCATTAGTCAGTCAGACAGTTAGTAGTACATTCCTGTTTGTCTCATTAGTCAGTCAGTCAGTTAGTAGTGCATTCCTGTTTGTCTCATTGGACAGTCAGTCAGACAGTTAGTAGTGCATTCCTGTTTGTCTCATTAGTCAGTCAGTCAGTTAGTAGTGCATTCCTGTTTGTCTCATTAGTCAGTCAGTTAGTTAGTAGTACATTCCTGTTTGTCTCATTAGTCAGTCAGTCAGTTAGTAGTGCATTCCTGTTTGCCCGCCCCCCTTCCCCTCCTTTTCTCCCCTCCAGATGGAAAACCAAGGAAACATCAAACACAGCCAACACGTAACACACTTCCCTGAGGGCAGAAACACAAGAAACATCACACAGCCAACACGTACACACTTCCCTGAGGGCAGAACACAAGAAAACATCAACACACAACACGTACACACTTCCCTGAGGGCAGAACACAAGAAAACATCACACAGAAACAGTACACACTTCCCTGAGGGCAGAACACAAGAAAACATCACACAGCAACACGTACACACTTCCCTGAGGCAGAACACAAGAAAACATCAACACAGCCACACACGTACACACTTCCCTGAGGGCAGAACACAAGAAAACATCAACACAGCCAACACGTACACACTTCCCTGAGGGCAGAACAAAGAAAACATCAACACAGCCAACACGTACACACTTCCCTGAGGGCAGAAACACAAGAAAACATCAACAGCCAACACGTACACACTTCCCTGAGGGCAGAACACAAGAAAACATCAACCACGCCAACACGTCACACACTTCCCTGAGGGCAGAACACAAGAAAAAACATCAACAACAGCCAACAGTACACACTTCCCTGAGGGCAGAACACAAGAAAACATCAACACAGCCAACACGTACACACTTCCCTAGGGCAGAACACAAGAAAACATCAACACAGCCAACAGTACACACTTCCCTGAGGGCAGAACACAGAAAAACATCAACACAGCCAACACGTAACACTTCCCTGAGGGCAGAACACAAGAAAACATCAACACAGCAACACGTACACACTTCCCTGAGGGCAGAACACAAAAGAAAACATCAACACAGCCAACACGTACACACTTCCCTGAGGGCAGAACACAAGAAAACATCAACACAGCCAACACGTACCACACTTCCCTGAGGGCGAAACACAAGAAAACATCAACACAGCCAACACGTACACACTTCCCTGAGGGCAGAACACAAGAAAACATCAACACAGCCAACACGTACACACTTCCTGAGGGCAGAACACAAGAAAACATCAACACAGCCAACACGTACACACTTCCCTGAGGCAGAACACAAGAAAACATCAACAGCCACACACGTACACACTTCCCTGAGGGCAGAACACAAGAAAAACATCAACACAGCCAACACGTACACACTTCCCTGAGGGCAGAACACAAGAAAACATCAACACAGCCAACACGTACACACTTCCTGAGGGCAGAACACAAGAAAACATCAACACAGCCACACGTACACACTTCCCTGAGGGCAGAACACAAGAAACATCAACACAGCCAACACGTACACACTTCCCTGAGGGCAGAAACACAGAAAACATCAACACAGCAACACGTAACACTTCCCTGAGGGCAGAACACAAGAAAACATCAACACAGCCAACACGTACACACTTCCCTGAGGGCAGAACACAAGAAAACATCAACACAGCAACACGTACACACTTCCCTGAGGGCAGAACACAAGAAAACATCAAAACACAGACACACCAACACGTACACACTTCCCTGAGGGCAGAACACAAGAAAACATCAACACAGCCAACACGTACACACTTCCCTGAGGGCAGAACACAAGAAAACATCAACACCAGCCAACACGTACACACTTCCCTGAGGGCAGAAACACAAGAAAACATCAACACAGCAACACGTACACACTTCCCTGAGGGCAGAACACAAGAAAATAAACATCAACACAGCCAACACGTACACACTTCCCTGAGGGCAGAACACAAGAAAACATAAACACAGCCAACACGTACACACTTCCCTGAGGGCAGAACACAGAAAACATCAACACAGGCAACACGTACACACTTCCCTGAGGCAGAACAACAAGAAAACATCAACACATCAGACACAGCCAACACGTACACACTTCCCTGAGGGCAGAACACAAGAAAACATCAACACAGCCAACACGTACACACTTCCCTGAGGGCAGAACACAGAAAACATCAACACAGCAACACGTACACACTTCCCTGAGGGCAGAACACAAGAAAACATCAACACAGCCAACACGTACACCCTCCCTGAGGGCAGAACACAAGAAAACATCAACACAGCCAACACGTACACACTTCCCTGAGGGCAGAACACAAGAAAACATCAACACAGCCAACACGTACACACTTCCCTGAGGGCAGAACACAAGAAACATCAACACAGCCAACACGTACACACTTCCCTGAGGCAGAACACAAGAAAACATCAACACAGCAACACGTACACACTTCCCTGAGGGCAGAACACAAGAAAACATCAACACAGCCAACACGTACACACTTCCTGAGGGCAGAACACAAGAAAAACATCAACACAGCACACGTACACACTTCCCTGAGGGCAGAACACAGAAAACATCAACACAGCAACACGTACACACTTCCTGAGGGCAAACACAAGAAAACATCAACACAGCCAACACGTACACACTTCCCTGAGGGCAGAACACAAGAAAACATCAACACAGCACAACACGTACACACTTCCCTGAGGGCAGAACACAAGAAAACATCAACACAGCCAAACGTACACACTTCCCTGAGGCAGAAACACAGAAAACATCAACACAGCCAACACGTACACACTTCCCTGAGGGCAGAACACAAGAAAAACATCAACACAGCAACACTGTACACACTTCCCTAGGGCAGAACACAAGAAAACATCAACACAGCAACACGTACACACTTCCTGAGGGCAGAACACAAGAAAACATCAACACAGGCAACACGTACACACTTCCCTGAGGGCAGAACACAAGAAAACATCAACACAGCCAACACGTACACACTTCCCTGAGGGCAGAACACAAGAAAACATCAACAAGACAACACGTACACACTTCCTGAGGGCAGAACACAAGAAAACAACACAGCCAAACGTACACACTTCCTGAGGGCAGACACAAGAAAACATCAACACAGCCAACACGTACACACATTCCCTAGGGCAGAACACAAGAAAACATCAACACAGCCAACACGTACACACTTCCCTGAGGGCAGAAAACAAGAAAACATCAACACAGCCAACACGTACACACTTCCCTGAGGCAGAACACAAGAAAACATAACACAGCCAACACGTACACACTTCCTGAGGGCAGAACACAAGAAAACATCAACACAGCAACACGTACACACTTCCCTGAGGCAGAACACAGAAAACATCAACACATCAACACAGCCAACAGTACACACTTCCCTGAGGGCAGAAACACAGAAAACATCAACACAGCCAACACGTACACACTTCCCTGAGGGCAGAACACAAGAAAACATCAACACAGCCAACACGTACACACTTCCCTGAGGGCAGAACACAAAAAAACATCAACACAGACAACACGTACACACTTCCCTGAGGGCAGAACACAAGAAAACATACACATCAGACACAGCCACACGTACACACTTCCCTAGGGCAGAACACAAGAAAACATCAACACAGCCAACACGTACACACTTCCCTGAGGCAGAAACACAAGAAAACATCAACACAGCAACACGTACACACTTCCCTGAGGGCAGACACAAGAAAAAAAACATCAACACAGCCAACACGTACACACTCTCCTGAGGGCAGAACACAAGAAAACATCACACAGCCAACACGTACACACTTCCCTGAGGGCAGAACCAAGAAAAAATCAACACAGCAACACGTACACACTTCCCTGAGGGCAGAACACAAGAAAACATCAACACAGCCACACGTACACACTTCCTGAGGGCAGAACACAAGAAAACATCAACACAGCCAACCAGTACACACTTCCCTGAGGGCAGAACACAGAAAAACATCAACACAGCCAACACGTACACACTTCCCTGAGGGCAGAACACAAGAAAACATCAACACAGCCAACACGTACACACTTCCCTGAGGGCAGAACACAAGAAAACATCAAAACAGCAACACGTACACACTTCCCTGAGGGCAGAACACCAAGAAAAACATCAACACAGCCAACACGTACAACTTCCCTGAGGGCAGAACACAGAAAAACATCAACACAGCCAACACGTACACACTTCCCTGAGGGCAGAACACAAGAAAAAATCAACACAGCAACACGTACACACTTCCCTGAGGGCAGAACACAAGAAAACATCAACACAGCCAACACGTACACACTTCCCTGAGGGCAGAACACAAGAAAAACATCAACACAGCCAACACGTACCACACTTCCTGAGGGCAGAACACAAGAAAACATCAACACAGCCAACACGTACACACTTCCCTGAGGGCAGAACACAAGAAAACATCAACACAGCAACAACGTACACACTTCCCTGAGGGCAGAACACAAGAAAACATCAACACAGCCAACACGTACACACTTCCCTAGGGCAGAACACAAGAAAACATCAACACAGCCAACCCGTACACACTTCCCTGGGGGCAGAACACAAGAAAACACTCAACACAGCCAACCACGTACACACTTCCCTGAGGGCAGAACACAAGAAAACATCAACACGTCAACACGTACACACTTCCCTGAGGGCAGAAAACAAGAAAACATCAACACAGCCAACACGTACACACTTCCCTGAGGGCAGAACACAAGAAAACATCAACACAGCCAACACGTACACACTTCCCTGAGGGCAGAACACAAGAAAACATCAACACAGCCAACACGTACACACTTCCTGAGGGGAGAACACAAGAAAACATCAACACAGCCAACACGTACACACTTCCCTGAGGGCAGAAACAAGAAACATCAACACAGCCAACACGTACACACTTCCCTGAGGGCAGAAACAAAAAAACATCAACACAGCCAACACGTACACACTTCCCTGAGGGCAGAACACAAGAAAACATCAACACAGCAACACGTACACACTTCCCTGAGGGCAGAACACCAGAAAACATCAACACAGCCAACACGTACACACTTCCTGAGGGCAGAACACAAGAAAACATCAACACAGCCAACACGTACACACTTCCCGAGGGCAGAACACAAAGAAAACATCAACACAGCCAACACGTACACACTTCCCTGAGGGCAGAACAACACAGAAAACATCAACACAGCCAACACGTACACACTTCCCTGAGGGCAGAACACAAGAAAAACATCACACAGCCAACACGTACACACTTCCTGAGGGCAGAACACAAGAAAACATCAACACAGCCAACACGACACACTTCCTGAGGGCAGAACACAAGAAAACATCAACACAGACAACACGTACACACTTCCCTGAGGGCAGAACACAAGAAAACATCAAACACAGACAGCCAACACGTACACACTTCCCTGAGGCAGAACACAAGAAAACATCAACACAGCCAACACGTACACACTTCCTGAGGGCAGAACACAAGAAAACATCAACACAGCCAACACGTACACACTTCCCTGAGGGCAGAACACAAGAAAAAATCAAACAAGCAACACGTACAACACTTCCCTGAGGCGAGAACACAAGAAAACATAACAACATCAACACAGCCAACACGTACACACTTCCCTGAGGGCAGAACACAAGAAAACATCAACACAGCAACACGTACACACTTCCCTGAGGGCAGAACACAAGAAAACACAACACAGCCAACACGTACAACACTTCCCTGAGGGCAGAACACAAGAAAACATCAACACAGACAACACGTACACACTTCCCTGAGGGCAGAACACAAGAAAACATCACCACAGCCAACACGTACACACTTCCCTGAGGGCAGAACACAGAAAACATCAACACAGCAACACGTACACACTTCCCTGAGGCAGAAACACAAGAAAACATCAACACAGACAACACGTACACACTTCCTGAGGGCAGAACACAAGAAAACATCACACAGACAACACGTACACACTTCCCTGAGGGCAGAACACAAGAAAACATCAACACAGCAACACACGTACACACTTCCCTGAGGGCAGAACACAAGAAAACATTCAACACAGCCAACACGTAACACTTCCCTGAGGGCAGAACACAAGAAAACATCAACACAGGCCAACAAGTACACACTTCCTGAGGGAAGACACAAGAAAACATCAACACAGCCAACACGTACACACTTCCCTGAGGGCAGAACACAAGAAAACATCAACACAGCCACACGTACACACTTCCCTGAGGGCAGAACACAAGAAAACATCAACACAGCCAACACGTACACATCCCTGAGGGCAGAACACAAAGAAACATCAACACAGCACACACGTACACACTTCCCTGAGGGCAGAACACAAGAAAACATCAACACAGCCAACACGTACACACTTCCCTGAGGGCAGAACACAAGAAAACATCAACACAGCAACACGTACACACTTCCCTGAGGGCAGAACACAAGAAAACATCAACACAGCAACACGTACACACTTCCCTGAGGGCAGAACACAGAAAACATCAAAACAGCCAACACGTACACCCTCCCTGAGGGCAGAACACAAGAAAACATCAACACAGCCAACACGTACACACTTCCCTGAGGGCAGAACACAAGAAAACATCAACACAGCCAACACGTACACACTTCCCTGAGGGCAGAACACAGAAAACATCAACACAGACCAACACGTACACACTTCCCTGAGGGCAGAACACAAGAAAACATCAAACACAGCCAACACGTACACACTTCCCTGAGGGCAGAACCAAAGAAAACATCAAAAACAGACACACGTACACACTTCCCTGAGGGCAGAACACAAGAAAACATCAAACACAGCCAACACGACACACTTCCTGAGGGCAGAACACAAGGAAAACATCAACACAGCCAACACGTACACACTTCCTGAGGGCAGAACACAAGAAAAACATCAACACAGCCAACACGTACACACTTCCCTGAGGGCAGAACAACAAGAAAACATCAAAACCAGCCAACACGTACACACTTCCTGAGGGCAGAACACAAGAAAACATACACAGCAACACGTACACACTATCCCTGAGGCAGAACACAAGAAAAACATAACCACAGACAACACGTACACATTCCCTGAGGGCAGAACACAAGAAACATCAACACATCAACACAGCCAACACGTACACTTCCCTGAGGGAGAACACAAGAAAACATCAACACAGCCAACACGTACACACTTCCCTGAGGGCAGAACACAAGAAAACATCAACCACAGCCAACACGTACACACTTCCCTGAGGGCAGAACACAAAGAAAACATCAACACAGACAACACGTACACACTTCCCTGAGGGCGAACACAAGAAAACATCAACATCAGACACAGCCAACACGTACACACTTCCTGAGGGCAGAACACAAGAAAACATCAACACAGCCACACGTACACACTTCCTGAGGGCAGAACACAAAAAACATCAACACCAGCAAACACGTACACAATTCCCTGAGGGCAGAACACAAGAAAACATCAACACAGCAACACGTACACACTTCCCTGAGGGCAGAACACAAGAAAACATCACACAGCAACACGTACACACTTCCCTGAGGCAGAACACAAGAAAACATCAACACAGCAACACGTACACACTTCCCTGAGGGCAGAACACAGAAAACATCACACAGACAACACGTACACACTTCCCTGAGGGCAGAACACAAGAAAACATCACACAGCAACACGTACACACTTCCCTGAGGGCAGAACAAAGAAAAACATCAACACAGTCAACACGTACACACTTCCCTGAGGCAGAACACAAGAAAACATCAACACAGCCAACACGTACACACTTCCTGAGGGCAGAACACAAGAAAACATCAACACAGCAACACGTACACTTCCCTGAGGGCAGACAACAAGAAAACATCAAACACAGCCAACACGTACACACTTCCCTGAGGGCAGAACACAAGAAAACATCAACACAGCACACACGTACACACTTCCCTGAGGGCAGAACACAAGAAAACATCAACACAGCCAACACGTACACACTTCCCTGAGGGCAGAACACAAGAAACATCAACACAGCCAACAAGTACACACTTCCTGAGGGCAGAACACAAGAAAACATCAAAACAGCAACAGTACACACTTCCCTGAGGCAGAACACAAGAAAACATCAACACAGCAACACGTACACACTTCCCTGGGGGCAGAACACAAGAAAACATCAACACAGCCAACACGTACACACTTCCCTGAGGGCAGAACACAAGAAAACATCAACACAGCAACACGTACCCACTTCCCTGAGGGCAGAACACAAGAAAACATCAACACAGCCAACACGTACACACTTCCCTGAGGGCAGAACACAAGAAAACATCAACACAGCCAACACGTACACACTTCCCTGAGGGCAGAACACAAGAAAACATCAACACAGCCAACACGTACACACTTCCCTGAGGGCAGAACACAAGAAAACATCAACACAGCCAACACGTACACACTTCCCTGAGGGCAGAACACAAGAAAACATCAACACAGCCAACACGTACACACTTCCCTGAGGGCAGAACAACAAAGAAAACATCAACACAGCCAACACGTACACACTTCCCTGAGGGCAGAACACAAGAAAACATCAACACAGCCAACACGTACACACTCCCTGAGGGCAGAACAACAGAAAACATCAACACAGCCAACACGTACACACTTCCCTGAGGGCAGACACAAGAAAACATCAACACAGACCAACACGTACACACTTCCCTGGGGCAGAACACAAGAAAACATCAAACACAGCAACACAGTACACCACTTCCCTGAGGGCAGAACAACAAGAAACATCAACACAGACAACACGTACACACTTCCCTGAGGGCAGAACACAAGAAAACATCAACACAGCCAACACGTACACACTTCCCTGAGGGCAGAACACAAGAAAACATCAAACACAGCAACACACGTACACACTTCCCTGAGGGCAGAACACAAGAAAACATCAACACAGACAACACACGTACACACTTCCCTGAGGGCAGAAAACAAGAAAAATAACACATCAACACAGACAACACGTACACACTTCCCTGAGGGCAGAACACACGAAAACATCAACAC
>NC_052309.1:90064175-90093090 GCF_016432855.1 Salvelinus namaycush | reverse complement strand
GTTGTCTCATTAGTCAGACAGACAGTTAGTAGTGCATTCCTGTTTGTCTCATTATTCAGTCAGACAGAGTAGTAGTTCATTCCTGTTTGTCTCATTAGTCAGACAGACATAGTAGTAATTCCTGTTTGTTTCATTAGTCAGTCAGACAGTTAGTAGTACATTCCTGTTTGTCTCATTAGTTAGTCAGTCAGTTAGTAGTACATTCCTGTTTGTCTCATTAGTCAGTCAGACAGTTAGTAGTACATTCCTGTTTGTCTCATTAGTCAGTACATTCCTGTTTGTCTCATTTGTCAGTCAGACAGTTAGTAGTACATTCCTGTTTGTCTCATTAGTCAGTACATTCCTGTTTGTCTCATTAGCCAGTCAGTCAGACAGTTAGTAGTACATTCCTGTTTGTCTCATTAGTCAGTCAGACAGACAGTTAGTAGTGCATTCCTGTTTGTCTCATTAGTCAGTCAGACAGACAGTTAGTAGTACATTCCTGTTTGTCTCATTAGTCAGTCAGACAGACAGTTAGTAGTGCATTCCTGTTTGTTACTCATTGTCAGTCAGACAGTTAGTAGTACATTCCTGTTTGTCTCATTAGTCAGTCAGTCAGACAGTAGTAGTACATTCCTGTTTGTCTCATTAGTCAGCAGTCAGACAGTTAGTAGTACATTCCTGTTTGTCTCATTAGTCAGTCAGTCAGTTAGTAGTCATTCCTGTTTGTCTCATTAGTAGTCAGTCAGACAGTTAGTAGTACATTCCTGTTTGTCTCATTAGTCAGTCAGTCAGACAGTAGTAGTACATTCCTGTTTGTCTCATTAGTCAGTCAGTCAGACAGTTAGTAGTACATTCCTGTTGTCTCATTAGTCAGTCAGACAGTTAGTAGTTCATTCCTGTTTGTCTCATAGTCAAGCAGACAGTTAGTAGTACATTCCTGTTTGTCTCATTAGTCAGTCAGACAGTTTAGTACATTCCTGTTTGTCTCATTAGTCAGTCAGACAGTTATTAGTACATTCCTGTTTGTCTCATTAGTCAGTCAGACAGACAGTTAGTAGTACATTCTGTTTGTCTCATTAGTCAGTCAGTCAGTTAGTTAGTAGTACATTCCTGTTTGTCTCATTAGTTAGTCATCAGACAGTTAGTAGTGCATTCCTGTTTGTCTCATTAGTCAGTCAGTCAGTCAGTTAGTAGTACATTCCTGTTTGTTCAGTTCAGTCAGTCATGACAGTTAGTAGTTCATTCCTGTTTGTCTCATTAGTCAGTCAGTCAGACAGTTAGTAGTACATTCCTGTTTGTCTCATTAGTCAGTCAGTCAGTTAGTAGTGTATTCCTGTTTGTCTCATTAGTCAGTTCAGACAGTTAGTAGTCATTCCTGTTGTCTCATTAGTCAGTCAGTCAGACAGTTAGTAGTACATTCCTGTTGTCTCATTAGTCAGTCAGTCAGCAGTAGTAGTGCATTCCTGTTTGTCTCATTAGTCAGTCAGTCAGACAGTTAGTAGTACATTCCTGTTTGTCTCATTAGTCAGTCAGACAGTTAGTAGTACATTCCTGTTTGTCTCATTAGTCAGTCAGACAGTTAGTAGTACATTCCTGTTTGTCTCATTAGTCAGTCAGACAGTTAGTAGTACATTCCTGTTTGTCTCATTAGTCAGTCAGCAGTTAGTAGTACATTCCTGTTGTCTCATTAGTCAGACAGACAGTTAGTAGTGCATTCCTGTTTGTCTCATTAGTCAGTCAGACAGACAGTTAGTGTACATTCCTGTTTGTCTCATTAGTCAGTCAGTCAGACAGTTAGTAGTGCATTCCTGTTTGTCTCATTAGTCAGTCAGTCAGTTAGTAGTACATTCCTGTTTGTGTCATTAGTCAGTCAGTCAGACAGTTAGTAGTGCATTCCTGTTTGTCTCATTAGTCAGTCAGTCAGTTAGTAGTACATTCCTGTTTGTCTCATTAGTCAGTCAGACAGTTAATAGTACATTCCTGTTTGTCTCATTAGTTAGTCAGACAGTTAGTAGTACATTCCTGTTTGTCTCATTAGTTAGTCAGACAGTTAATAGTACATTCCTGTTTGTCTCATTAGTTAGTCAGACAGTTAGTAGTACATTCCTGTTTGTCTCATTAGTTAGTCAGACAGTTAGTAGTACATTCCTGTTTGTTCTATTAGTCAGACAGACAGATAGTAGTGCATTCCTGTTTGTCTCATTAGTCAGTCAGACAGACAGTTAGTAGTTCATTCCTGTTTGTCTCATTAGTCAGACAGACAGTAGTAGTACATTCCTGTTGTTCTCATTAGTCAGTCAGACAGTTAGTAGTACATTCTGTTTGCTCATTAGTCAGTCAGTCAGACAGTTAGTAGTACATTCTGTTTGTCTCATTAGTCAGTCAGACAGTTAGTAGTGCATTCCTGTTTGTCTCATTAGTCAGTCAGTCAGTTAGTAGTAGTACATTCCTGTTTGTCTCATTTAGTCAGTCAGACAGTTAGTAGTACATTCCTGTTTGTCTCATTAGTCAGTCAGACAGTTAGTAGTGCATTCCTGTTTGTCTCATTAGTCAGTCAGACAGACAGTTAGTAGTGCATTCCTGTTTGTCTCATTAGTCAGTCAGACAGACAGATAGTAGTGCATTCCTGTTTGTCTCATTAGTCAGTCAGACAGACAGATAGTAGTGTATTCCTGTTTGTCTCATTAGTCAGTCAGAAGACAGTTGTAGTACATTCCTGTTTGTTCATTAGTAGTAGACAGTTAGTAGTACATTTGTTTGTCTCATAGTCGTCAGTCAGACAGTTAGTAGTACATTCCTGTTGTCTCATTAGTCAGTCAGTCAGACAGTTAGTAGTAATTCCTGTTTGTCTCATAGTCAGTCAGTCAGACAGTTAGTAGTACATTCCTGTTTGTCATTAGTCAGTCAGACAGTTATAGTTCATTCTGTTTGTCTCATTAGTCAGTCAGCAGACAGTTAGTAGACATTCCGTGGTTCATTAGTCAGTCAGACAGTTATTAGTACATTCCTGTTTGTCTCATTAGTCAGTCAGACAGTATTAGTACATTCCTGTTTGTCTCATAGTCAGTCAGACAGACAGTTGTAGTAATTCCTGTTTGTCTCATTAGTCAGTCAGTCAGTTAGTGTAGTACATTCCTGTTTGTCCTCATAGTTAGTCAGTTAGACAGTTAGTAGTCATTCTGTTGTTCTAGTCAGCAGTCAGTCAGTAGTAGTACATTCCTGTTTGTCTCATTAGTCAGCAGTCAGACAGTTAGTAGTACATTCCTGTTGTTGTCATTAGTCAGTCAGTCAGACAGTTAGTAGTACATTCCTGTTTGTCTCATTAGTCAGTCAGTACAGTTAGTAGTGTACATTCCTGTTGTCTCATTAGTCAGTTCAGACAGTTAGTAGTGCATTCCTGTTTGTCTCATTAGTCAGTCAGCAGACAGTTAGTAGTCATTCCTGTTTGTCTCATTAGTCAGTCAGTCAGCAGTTAGTAGTGTCATTCCTGTTTGTCTCATTAGTCAGTCAGACAGAACAGTTAGTAGTACATTCCTGTTTGTCTCATTAGTCAGTCAGTCAGTTAGTAGTACATTCCTGTTTGTCTCATTAGTCAGATCAGACAGTTAGTAGTACATTCCTGTTTGTCTAGCCAACACGTACACACTTCCCTGAGGGCAGAACACAAGAAAACATCAACACAGCAACACGTACACAATTCCCTGAGGGCAGAACACAAGGAAAACATCAACACAGCCAACACGTACACACTTCCCTGAGGGCAGAACACAAGAAAACATCAACACAGTCAACACGTACACACTTCCCTGAGGGCAGAACACAAGAAAACATCAACACAGCCAACACGTACACACTTCCCTGAGGGCAGAACACAAGAAAACATCAACACAGTCAACACGTACACACTTCCCTGAGGGCAGAACACAAGAAAACATCAACACAGTCAACACGTACACACTTCCCTGAGGGCAGAACACAAGAAAACATCTACACAGACAACACGTACACACTTCCCTGAGGGCAGAACACAAGAAAACATCTAACACAGACAACACGTACACACTTCCCTGAGGGCAGAACACAAGAAAACATCAACACAGCCAACACGTACACACTTCCCTGAGGGCAGAACACAAGAAAACATCAACACAGCCAACACGTACACACTTCCCTGAGGGCAGAACACAAGAAAACATCAACACAGCCAACACGTACACACTTCCCTGAGGGCAGAACACAAGAAAACATCAACACAGTCAACACGTACACACTTCCCTGAGGGCAGAACACAAGAAAACATCAACACAGCCAACACGTACACACTTCCCTGAGGGCAGAACACAAGAAAACATCAACACAGCCAACACGTACACACTTCCCTGAGGGCAGAACACAAGAAAACATCACACAGCCAACACGTACACACTTCCCTGAGGGCAGAACACAGCCAACACGTACACACTTCCCTGAGGGCAGAACACAAGAAAACATCAACACAGCCAACACGTACACACTTCCCTGAGGGCAGAACACAAGAAAACATCAACACAGCCAACACGTACACACTTCCCTGGGGGCAGAACACAAGAAAACATCAACACAGACAACACGTACACACTTCCCTGAGGGCAGAACACAAGAAAACATCAACACATTCAGGACACAGCCAACACGTACACACTTCCCTGAGGGCAGAACACAAGAAAACATCAACACAGCCAACACGTACACACTTCCCTGAGGGCAGAACACAAGAAAACATCAACACAGCCAACACGTACACACTTCCCTGAGGGCAGAACACAAGAAAACATCAACACAGTCAACACGTACACACTTCCCTGAGGGCAGAACACAAGAAAACATCACCACAGCCAACACGTACACACTTCCCTGAGGGCAGAACACAAGAAAACATCAACACAGTCAACACGTACACACTTCCCTGAGGGCAGAACACAAGAAAACATCTACACAGACAACACGTACACACTTCCCTGAGGGCAGAACACAAGAAAACATCAACACAGCCAACACGTACACACTTCCCTGAGGGCAGAACACAAGAAAACATCAACACAGACAACACGTACACACTTCCCTGAGGGCAGAACACAAGAAAACATCAACACATTCAGGACACAGCCAACACGTACACACTTCCCTGAGGGCAGAACACAAGAAAACATCAACACAGCCAACACGTACACACTTCCCTGAGGGCAGAACACAAGAAAACATCAACACAGCCAACACGTACACACTTCCCTGAGGGCAGAACACAAGAAAACATCAACACAGACAACACGTACACACTTCCCTGAGGGCAGAACACAAGAAAACATCAACACATTCAGGACACAGCCAACACGTACACACTTCCCTGAGGGCAGAACACAAGAAAACATCAACACAGCCAACACGTACACACTTCCCTGAGGGCAGAACACAAGAAAACATCAACACAGCCAACACGTACACACTTCCCTGAGGGCAGAACACAAGAAAACATCAACACAGTCAACACGTACACACTTCCCTGAGGGCAGAACACAAGAAAACATCACCACAGCCAACACGTACACACTTCCCTGAGGGCAGAACACAAGAAAACATCAACACAGTCAACACGTACACACTTCCCTGAGGGCAGAACACAAGAAAACATCTACACAGACAACACGTACACACTTCCCTGAGGGCAGAACACAAGAAAACATCTACACAGACAACACGTACACACTTCCCTGAGGGCAGAACACAAGAAAACATCAACACAGCCAACACGTACACACTTCCCTGAGGGCAGAACACAAGAAAACATCAACACAGCCAACACGTATACACTTCCCTGAGGGCAGAACACAAGAAAACATCAACACAGCCAACACGTACACACTTCCCTGAGGGCAGAACACAAGAAAACATCAACACAGACAACACGTACACACTTCCCTGAGGGCAGAACACAAGAAAACATCAACACAGTCAACACGTACACACTTCCCTGAGGGCAGAACACAAGAAAACATCAACACAGCCAACACGTACACACTTCCCTGAGGGCAGAACACAAGAAAACATCAACACAGACAACACGTACACACTTCCCTGAGGGCAGAACACGAGAAAACATCAACACAGCCAACACGTACACACTTCCCTGAGGGCAGAACACGAGAAAACATCAACACAGCCAACACGTACACACTTCCCTGAGGGCAGAACACAAGAAAACATCAACACAGCCAACACGTACACACTTCCCTGGGGGGCAGAACACAAGAAAACATCAACACAGACAACACGTACACACTTCCCTGAGGGCAGAACACAAGAAAACATCAACACATTCAGGACACAGCCAACACGTACACACTTCCCTGAGGGCAGAACACAAGAAAACATCAACACAGCCAACACGTACACACTTCCCTGAGGGCAGAACACAAGAAAACATCAACACAGCCAACACGTACACACTTCCCTGAGGGCAGAACACAAGAAAACATCAACACAGTCAACACGTACACACTTCCCTGAGGGCAGAACACAAGAAAACATCACCACAGCCAACACGTACACACTTCCCTGAGGGCAGAACACAAGAAAACATCAACACAGTCAACACGTACACACTTCCCTGAGGGCAGAACACAAGAAAACATCTACACAGACAACACGTACACACTTCCCTGAGGGCAGAACACAAGAAAACATCTACACAGACAACACGTACACACTTCCCTGAGGGCAGAACACAAGAAAACATCAACACAGCCAACACGTACACACTTCCCTGAGGGCAGAACACAAGAAAACATCAACACAGCCAACACGTATACACTTCCCTGAGGGCAGAACACAAGAAAACATCAACACAGCCAACACGTACACACTTCCCTGAGGGCAGAACACAAGAAAACATCAACACAGACAACACGTACACACTTCCCTGAGGGCAGAACACAAGAAAACATCAACACAGTCAACACGTACACACTTCCCTGAGGGCAGAACACAAGAAAACATCAACACAGCCAACACGTACACACTTCCCTGAGGGCAGAACACGAGAAAACATCAACACAGACAACACGTACACACTTCCCTGAGGGCAGAACACGAGAAAACATCAACACAGCCAACACGTACACACTTCCCTGAGGGCAGAACACGAGAAAACATCAACACAGCCAACACGTACACACTTCCCTGAGGGCAGAACACAAGAAAACATCAACACAGACAACACGTACACACTTCCCTGAGGGCAGAACACAAGAAAACATCAACACAGACAACACGTACACACTTCCCTGAGGGCAGAACACAAGAAAACATCAACACAGACAACACGTACACACTTCCCTGAGGGCAGAACACAAGAAAACATCAACACAGTCAACACGTACACACTTCCCTGAGGGCGGAACACAAGAAAACATCAACACAGACAACACGTACACACTTCCCTGAGGGCGGAACACAAGAAAACATCAACACAGACAACACGTACACACTTCCCTGAGGGCAGAACACAAGAAAACATCAACACAGCCAACACGTACAAACTTCCCTGAGGGCAGAACACAAGAAAACATCAACACAGCCAACACGTACACACTTCCCTGAGGGCAGAACACAAGAAAACATCAACACAGTCAACACGTACACACTTCCCTGAGGGCAGAACACAAGAAAACATCAACACAGCCAACACGTACACACTTCCCTGAGGGCAGAACACAAGAAAACATCAACACAGCCAACACGTACACACTTCCCTGAGGGCAGAACACAAGAAAACATCAACACAGCCAACACGTACACACTTCCCTGAGGGCAGAACACAAGAAAACATCAACACAGTCAACACGTACACACTTCCCTGAGGGCAGAACACAAGAAAACATCAACACAGTCAACACGTACACACTTCCCTGAGGGCAGAACACAAGAAAACATCAACACAGCCAACACGTACACACTTCCCTGAGGGCAGAACACAAGAAAACATCAACACAGCCAACACGTACACACTTCCCTGAGGGCAGAACACAAGAAAACATCAACACAGCCAACACGTACACACTTCCCTGAGGGCAGAACACAAGAAAACATCAACACAGACAACACGTACACACTTCCCTGAGGGCAGAACACAAGAAAACATCAACACAGCCAACACGTACACACTTCCCTGAGGGCAGAACACAAGAAAACATCAACACAGACAACACGTACACACTTCCCTGAGGGCAGAACACAAGAAAACATCAACACAGCCAACACGTACACACTTCCCTGAGGGCAGAACACAAGAAAACATCAACACAGCCAACACGTACACACTTCCCTGAGGGCAGAACACAAGAAAACATCAACACATTGAATAATTTCCAGAATATGTTGAGTTAAAATGAAATGGGGGTTGATGAAAAGAATATCTGATGGGTTTGAATTGTAATCTTATTATTATGCTTAAAAAAGTTTGCATTTCAAATGTTTATAATCTTTGTATATTAGATATGTTTGTGTAAGATTACATTTAGAGCTCAATAGCAGGACCACTAGATAAATGCAGACATCTGATTCAATAGAAAAGACTGTTCCTAGCGGCTGAATAACGTCGTAGTGACGTCATCTCAACCGTGTTTTACGCTCCTGGTTGTAGCTGTAGTGACGTCATCTCAACCATGTTTTACGCTCTTGGTTGTAGCTGTAGTGACGTCATCTCAACCGTGTTTTACGCTCCTGGTTGTAGCTGTAGCGACGTCATCTCAACCATGTTTTACGCTCCTGGTTGTAGCTGTAGTGACGTCATCTCAACCATGTTTTACGCTCCTGGTTGTAGCTGTAGTGACGTCATCTCAACCATGTTTTACGCTCCTGGTTGTAGCTGTAGTGACGTCATCTCAACCATGTTTTACGCTCCTGGTTGTAGCTGTAGTGACGTCATCTCAACCATGTTTTACGCTCCTGGTTGTAGCTGTAGTGACGTCATCTCAACCATGTTTTACGCTCCTGGTTGTAGCTGTAGTGACGTCATCTCAACCGTGTTTTACGCTCCTGGTTGTAGCTGTAGTGACGTCATCTCAACCATGTTTTACGCTCCTGGTTGTAGCTGTAGTGACGTCATCTCAACCATGTTTTACGCTCTTGGTTGTAGCTGTAGTGACGTCATCTCAACCATGTTTTACGCTCTTGGTTGTAGCTGTAGTGACGTCATCTCAACCATGTTTTACACTCTTGGTTGTAGCTGTAGTGACGCCATCTCAACCATGTTTTACGCTCTTGGTTGTAGCTGTAGTGACGTCATCTCAACCATGTTTTACACTGTTGGTTGTAGCTGTAGTGACGTCATCTCAACCATGTTTTACGCTCCTGGTTGTAGCTGTAGTGACGTCATCTCAACCATGTTTTACGCTCCTGGTTGTAGCTGTAGCGACGTCATCTCAACCATGTTTTACGCTCCTGGTTGTAGCTGTAGTGACGTCATCTCAACCATGTTTTACGCTCCTGGTTGTAGCTGTAGTGACGTCATCTCAACCATGTTTTACGCTCCTGGTTGTAGCTGTAGTGACGTCATCTCAACCATGTTTTACGCTCCTGGTTGTAGCTGTAGTGACGTCATCTCAACCATGTTTTACGCTCCTGGTTGTAGCTGTAGTGACGTCATCTCAACCATGTTTTACGCTCCTGGTTGTAGCTGTAGTGACGTCATCTCAACCATGTTTTACGCTCCTGGTTGTAGCTGTATAGTTGTAGATAACAACAGATCGACTCTATATACATGATCATGTTAAGTATGGAAATTAATTGCCTTTTCGCTATCTATTCCTACACTGTTTATATATATATGTGTGTGTGTGTGTGTGTGTGTGTGTGTGTGTGTGTGTGTGTGTGTGTGTGTGTGTGTGCGTGCGTGCGTGCGTGCGTGCGTGCGTGCGTGCGTGCGTGCGTGCGTGTTTGTACTTGGTTCTGAAACAGAAAGAGAGCGAGAGAGAGAGAGAGAGATAGATAGAGATGGAGAGATGGAGGGAGAGAAGGAGAGAGAGAGAGGTGAGAGATGGAGGGAGAGAGAGGTGGGAGAAGGAGAGAGAGAGAGTTGGGAGATGGAGGGAGAGAGGGGTGGGAGAAGGAGAGAGAGAGAGGTGAGAGATGGAGGGAGAGAGAGGTGGGAGAAGGAGAGAGAGAGAGGTGAGAGATGGAGGGAGAGAGAGGTGGGAGATGGGGAGAGAGAGAGGGAGAGATAGAGAGAGAGAGTATAACAGAGTGTAACATAAATCACTACTGTGCTACCCAACAGCTTTGCTTCCTCCTTCACACGTCCACTGGTCAGTGATCTTGGGTCCTCTGTTTCAAAGATCTATAGCAATTGGTTTTAGCAGGAGGAGGCATTTCAAGCTGAGGAGTGAGGTTACCAGTTCAACTCTGTAAGCATCCGTCCTGTTTTGCTGAAGCGTGGTGGCCTAACTGATCTCCTGTTCAGGAAGACCATGTGCAATAGGATTCATAACACAGTCATGCTCTGTCTGTGTTAAGTCATTTATTTCCCACACCACAGACTAGGGGTCCAGTATGAAACCCTATTCACTATACAATGCCCCATAGAGCTCTGGTCTAAAGTAGTGCACTATATAGGGAATAGGGCTCTGGTCTTAAGTAGTGCACTATATAGGGAATAGGGCTCTGGTCTAAAGTAGTGCACTATATAGGGAATAGGGCTCTGGTCTAAAGTAGTGCACTATATAGGGAATAGGGTCCCGTTTCAGACACAGTCACGGTCATGGTCTGTGGTCAGTCATTTAATATCCCATATCAGAGACTAGTAGGGGTGTATGGCACCATACGCAGGGAACAGAGCAGGCTGGACAGACATGACTGGTCCAGAGGGATTCAACTTGGTGTGATGATGGTCCAGCTAAGCCTGAGACAGATAGGAGCTACAGGATGGGGCTTTATGGGGTACTGCAGAAAGACAGGACCTACAGGATGGGGGTTTATGGGGTACAGCAGACAGACAGGACCACAGGATGGGGCTTTATGGGGTACTGCAGACAGACAGGAGCTATAGGATGGGGCTTTATGAGGTACTGCAGACAGATAGGAGCTACAGGATGGGGCTTTATGGGGTACTGCAGACAGATAGGAGCTACAGGATGGGGCTTTATGGGGTACTGCAGACAGATAGGAGCTACAGGATGGGGCTTTATGGGGTAGTGCAGACAGATAGGAGCTACAGGATGGGGCTTTATGGGGTACTGCAGACAGATAGGAGCTACAGGATGGGGCTTTATGGGGTACTGCAGACAGATAGGAGCTACAGGATGGGGCTTTATGGGGTAGTGCAGACAGATAGGAGCTACAGGATGGGGCGTTATGGGGTACTGCAGACAGACATTACCTACAGGATGGGGCTTTATGGGGTACTGCAGACAGACAGGAGCTACAGGATGGGGATTTATGGGGTACTGCCGACAGATAGGAGCTACAGGATGGGGCTTTATGGGGTACTGCAGACAGATAGGAGCTACAGGATGGGGCTTTATTGGGGTTCTGCAGACAGACATTACCTACAGGATGGGGCTTTATGGGGTACTGCAGACAGATAGGACCTACAGGATGGGGCTTTATGGGGTACTGCAGACAGATAGGAGCTACAGGATGGGGCTTTATGGGGTACTGCAGACAGATAGGAGCTACAGGATGGGGCTTTATGGGGTACTGCAGACAGATAGGAGCTACAGGATGGGGCTTTATGGGGTACTGCAGACAGATAGGAGCTGCAGGATGGGACTTTATGGGGTACTGCAGACAGATAGGAGCTACAGGATGGGGCGTTATGGGGTACTGCAGACAGACATTATCTACAGGATGGGGCTTTATGGGGTACTGCAGACAGATAGGACCTACCGGATGGGGCTTTATGGGGTACTGCAGACTGCAGAGCCTTGATCTATTGGTGGGCTTTATGGGGACACATCCACACAGACACAGAGAGAGGGCTCTGTTCTCAGGGAGGTATCAGTGATAATGCCTGCATACCACCAGAGGAGAGGGCTCTGTTCTGAGGGAGGAAGCCGTGATAATGCCTGCATACCACCAGAGGAGAGGGCTCTGTTCTGGGGGAGGAAGCAGTGATAATGCCTGCATACCACCAGAGGAGAGGGCTCTGTTCTGAGGGAGGTAGCAGTGATAATGCCTGCATACCACCAGAGGAGAGGGCTCTGTTCTGAGGGAGGTAGCAGTGATAATGCCTGCATACCACCAGAGGAGAGGGCTCTGTTCTGAGGGAGGTAGTGGTGATAATGCCTGCATACCACCAGAGGAGAGGGCTCTGTTCTGAGGGAGGAAGCAGTGATAATGCCTGCAGACCACCAGAGGAGAGGGCTCTGTTCTGAGGGAGGTAGCAGTGATAATGCTAATGCCTGCATACCACCAGACTGTGTTAATCTGCTGAGCTAAAACCTAGCCTATTTTAAACTGTAGTTAGAGTTTTGGTTCCAGATAAGGCTGGGGATACTGTATGGGTAAGGGTTCTGGTTCCAGATAAGGCTGGGGATACTGTATGGGTAAGGGTTCTGGTTCCAGATAAGGCTGAGGATACTTTATGGGTAAGGGTTCTGGTTCCAGATAAGGCTGGGGTTACTGTATGGGTAAGGGTTCTGGTTCCAGATAAGGCTGAGGATACTTTATGGGTAAGGGTTCTGGTTCCAGATAAGGCTGGGGATACTGTATGGGTAAGGGTTCTGGTTCCAGATAAGGCTGAGGATACTGTATGGGCAAGGGTTCTGGTTCCAGATAAGGCTGGGGATACTGTATGGGTAAGGGTTCTGGTTCCAGATAAGGCTGGGGATACTGTATGGGTAAGGGTTCTGGTTCCAGATAAGGCTGGGGATACTGTATGGGTAAGGGTTCTGGTTCCAGATAAGGCTGGGGTTACTGTATGGGCAAGGGCTCTGGTTCCAGATAAGGCTGAGGTTTATGGGTAAGGGTTCTGGTTCCAGATAAAGCTTAGGGTTATGGGTAAGTTTTCTGGTTCCAGATAAGGCTGAGGTTTATGGGTAAGGGTTCTGGTTCCAGATAAGGTTGAAGCTACTGTATACACTGTAATTTATTGTTTTAAATGTTATCCTTCTGAGCTAAAGTCCTAATGCACTTAACCCCTTACAATTGCTCCAGGGGCTCTGCACGGTGGCTGACCCATCGATTCCAGCTCCTAGGGATGTCTTTGTCTCAGAGGGTTGGGTTGTGAGCATAAAGACATATGTGTGTTCCCTGCAAGTTAATGGACAATAAAGTACAGAGATAGCAGAGAAGAGCTGGTTAATCATTCCTGCTCCCACACAGATAGACTGCTAAAGTTTAGAAAACTTTCCGTTCAGGCCGAAAGTAAAGAGTTTTGAAAATGGACGACTCAATATAAGCCTGGGGCTACTATATATGTGTGGGTTTGAAAAGGGCTTGATAAAAGGCCCTTGAAAGTTTGTAGACTTTAACCTTTCAGAGATACTTTAGGATTTCTATCTATCTTCTTAAATAAAATAAAAATAATTGCTTGAGAAACCCATGACAGTTTTAGATTCAACTGCCCTGTATAGCTAATAGATAAGAGAAACTATTGATATTTATACGATAACATTTTGACTGTTTTCTGTACCAAAACTGCAACGCTTTAATTTATTTATTTTGGCTGCACCCTTCCCCAATTCCCTTTTTTACACTTACCTCCTCTGTGACCCTGCTGGGTAAATCTTAAATCCGGTCCAGTCTGACAGGAATGAACAAGTTGTGCTTCAGAGTTTCCAGGTGGGTTCTCTCCAGCACCGCTCGGGTCTGCATCTCCACCAGCTGTGAAAACTAGCAGGGTTGGGTAGGTTACTATCTAAATGGAATGCTTTACAGTCACCTGCATTTTAAATTAGTAACTTAACTCAGTAGTGTAATCTGATTACTTTTGGATTACTTTCTCCTTAAGAGGCATTAGAAGAAGACAAAAACAATCCATCAAATGCATTAGGTGCTTCATCAAAGTGATTTCTGATTGGTGATCATCATTAGTTGTGTCATCATAGTGGTTTCTGATTGGTGGTCATCATTTGGTGTGTCATCATAGTGGTTTCTGATTGGTGGTCGTCATTTGGTGTGTCATCCTAGTGGTTTCTGATTGGTGGTTGTCATTTGGTGTGTCATCATAGTGGTTTCTGGTTGGTGGTCGTTATTTGGTGTGTCATCCTAGTGGTTTCTGATTGGTGGTCGTCATTTGGTGTGTCATCATAGTGGTTTCTGATTGGTGGTCATCATTTGGTGTGTCATCATAGTGGTTTCTGATTGGTGGTCGTCATTTGGTGTGTCATCCTAGTGGTTTCTGATTGGTGGTCGTCATTTGGTGTGTCATCATAGTGGTTTCTGATTGGTGGTCGTCATTTGGTGTGTCATCATAGTGGTTTCTGATTGGTGGTCATCATTTGGTGTGTCATCATAGTGGTTTCTGATTGGTGGTCATCATTTGGTGTGTCATCATAGTGGTTTCTGATTGGTGGTCATCATTAGTTGAGTCATCATAGTGGTTTCTGATTGGTGGTCATCATTAGGTGTGTCATCATAGTGGTTTCTGATTGGTGGTCATCATTTGGTGTGTCATCATAGTGGTTTCTGATTGGTGGTCATCATTCGTTGTGTCATCATAGTGGTTTCTGATTGGTGGTCATCATTCGTTGTGTCATCATAGTGGTTTCTGATTGGTGGTCATCATTAGGTGTGTCATCATAGTGGTTTCTGATTGGTGGTCATCATTAGGTGTGTCATCATAGTGGTTTCTGATTGGTGGTCATCATTAGGTGTGTCATCATAGTGGTTTCTGATTGGTGGTCATCATTAGGTGTGTCATCATAGTGGTTTCTGATTGGTGGTCAGACTGTCTCAGGTGGAACAAACTAAAACTTACACCTTTTTCCATGTTGAATTGAATGTCATTGAGAAAACAGAAATGTATTTTTTCACAAACATCCTGTCTAAATGTAGTAGTCATCCAATAAGTAATCATTTAGTTTTCCTGAAGTATCTGTAATACGATTACAATATTTTTGCTGGTAATGTAACTAATTACATTTAAAAATATATATATTATATGTAACTTATTACAGTAAAAAAGAAAAGAAAAGGCACAGAGTGATTTAAAACACAATTCAAGCCCGGTTACTGATTGTAACAATACAATAAAAAATATAGCTTTTCTATAAATCTTCACATATAACTAATTGAACACACAAGCACTAATTCAACATAGTGAAGATAAAAACTAAGTAAACAGAAGGCACAGTATGTGTGGATGGTATGGTTTGTGTTTATTTTTTATTTTATTTGTTATGTTTGGAAAGTTGAGTGAGTGAGTAATGAAATGGTTGCATATCCCAGAGCCAATGTATTGCTGTGAGCCGGGTATGAGAGGGCTTTCAATGTTGTTCAGATGATGGATATACCTTTATAATGAATTATACGTCTTATTTATTTATTGTCCTATCATGGAGAACTACATTTTTTATTTATTTTTTTATAAATTATATCTAATTATTTATTATCCTATTTTAATGGTACGGTCCATGGCACTATACCCTAGACACCCACCTGAATGACCCAGATACTAAGGAGAAGTCCCTAACTGTTTTATGTGCCCGCTGTAAGCGGTCTGTATGCAGCTAAAATGAGGTCAGAGACCAAGAGCAGCACTGCCCCCTCAAGATTCTGAGCCTGCTTGGCAGGGTTGGTCCTGCAAAGCCAAAGCCCCATAAAGGGAGAGCATAATATACAAGGAAATTCTCAAAGCTGCTAATGAGAACCATGACGACCTTGTACCTAGCCGGTGGGGATTCCGGTGGGGTGCCCCCACCTAGGCAGTGGCAGTGCTGGCAACACTAGCTGCAGTAACCCATGGGGAGGGGGTCACACTCGGACATTCAGAGAGGGGGTATATTATTGTGGCCCTGGCGGCACAAAATCAAAGTCGGACTGCATGGAGATGCGTGGGGACATGGTCATGACGGGTGGCCGTATTGTGGGTGTTTCAGGAATAAGGTGTACATTTGACCTCCATTATCTAGGATATGACAATGGTAAATAAATCTCTCAATTTTTGCTAATTTTTTGTGCGGTCTTGCAGGCCTTCTCATGCAGCTGCAACTGCAAGTGCATTTGTAAATCATGACCCATCTTGAGTTGGGCTCTGGGATGGTGCAATTGTTGAGAAAGTGAGCTTATGGTTGTGTGGGGGTAAGGGCTGAGTGTGTGTGGGTGTATGTGTGTATCCCACAACTGTTGCGAAGGAAGAAGTAAAAGATGTTAGGGACAATAGAGGATGATCCACAGATATATATAATACAAATCGAGGTGAGGGCAATGGAAATGCATATGGTAATTGATCTTCTTCAATTCGGTAAATGGCACTGTATGCTCTTTTCAAAGAATGGATCCCAGTCAGTTCAGGGCTATGGGATACAGGGGGTCGAGGGTGGTCTACCGGGCATTGGGATGACAAGCCATCTCGAGATGAGGCCTTTTAGCGGGTGGAATAGTAGGGACCAATTGGAGGTTTACTTAGTAGAAATGCAAATATCATGGTACAACTATATAGACACTCAATCATTATGTTACTTTTTAATAGTACGTTTACAAAAATATATTCTGATTAAAAGAATGAAAGGTGTGTCTCATTATGGTAAGTGGTGAAATAAGTATAGCCAGTTACAATTGTAATGGCTTAGCAGATAATAAGAAAAGACGATCAGTATTTACCTGGCTAAAAGAGAAGGATTATAATATCTATTGTTTACAGGAAACCCATTCAACAGTTTTAGATGAAGTTTTGTGGAAAAAGAACTGGGGGGGCAAAATATATTTCTCCCATGGGCAAAGAAATTCAAAAGGGGTGATGGTTTTAATTAACAATAATTTTGATCCAAATGTGCAAATTGTCCAAACAGATCCTCAAGGTAGATGGATTATTTTAAATATGTTATTGGACAATAAACAAATATGGCTTGTTAACCTATACGGTCCGAATAATGATGATCCAAGCTTCTTTGAAAATATATATAAGAATTTATCAACTCTACAAGCAACACTAGACTCTATTATTATAGTGGGAGATTTTAATACGGTCTTAAATACCTCTATAGACCGGAAAGGAAATCACACTACAAACTATCACCCTCAGGCACTTAAGGAAATCATGAATGTCATGGATATATTGGAATTAGTGGATATATGGAGACTTAAATACCCTGATTTAGTGAGATATACATGGCGGAGGCTGAATCAAGCTAGTCGTCTTGACTACTTTCTTATACCATTCTCTCTGGCACCAAAAGTTAAAAAAGTGTTGATAGGGGACAGAATGCGGTCGGATCATCACATAATTGGCATATATATTTCTCTTACAGAATTTCCACGTGGGCGAGGATATTGGAAATTTAATCAAAGTCTACTAGATGATAAATTGTTTAGAACTAGGACAGAAGATTTTATAACTGACTTTTTCAGACATAACATAGGTACAGCAGATCCCCTTATTGTATGGGACACTTTTAAGTGTGCCTTTAGAGGCCATGCAATTCAGTACTCATCTATAAAACAAAGGGAATTTAGATCAAAAGAGTCCATATTAACAAAGGAAATTGAAGGACTAACAGTACAGTTAGATAACAATAAAAACGGTACCATAGAGGCACAGAATAAGTTAGAGGAAAAACAAAAAGAAATGGAGGAACTTATTCAAGAAAGATCCAGTGTAATATATTATAAAAATAAAGCGAACTGGATGGAATATGGGGAAAAATGCACCAAATTCTTTTTCAATCTTCAATATAGAAATGCTACCAAAAAAAATGTATTAAAACTTGTTACAAATGATGGAGTCACGCATGATTCACCAAATGATATTTTGAAAGAGGAAGTAAAGTACTTTAAGAATATGTTTTCGTTTCAGGCTCCTCCATCTCCACTAACTGAAACTAATTGTATGGATTTTTTTCCTATTAATAATGTAAAATTAACATCTGTACAGAAAGACTCATGTGAAGGCCAAATTACAGAGGAGGAACTGCTTGATGCAATTGGGGCCTTTAAGGATGGGAAAACTCCAGGGCTGGATGGCATACCAGTGGAAGTATACAAAACTTTTTTTGATATACTCAAAGGACCATTATTAGCTTGTTTTAACCACTCCTATATAAATGGTAGATTATCAGACACGCAACAAGAAGGTCTGATATCGTTATTACTGAAACAGGACCCAAGTGGTATATATAAAGATCCAGTCCAATTAAAAAATTGGAGACCTCTTACACTTCAGTGTTGTGATGCAAAAATCCTAGCAAAATGCTTGGCGCATAGAATAAAAAAAGTTTTGTCAGATATTATTCATCCTAATCAGACAGGTTTTTTACATGGACGATACATTGGAGATAATATAAGGCAAGTACTGGAAACAATAGAACACTATGAAATATCGGGGACACCAGGTCTGGTTTTCATAGCTGATTTTGAAAAGGCTTTTGATAAAGTACGACTGGAGTTTATATATAAATGCCTAGAATATTTCAATTTTGGGGAATCTCTTATAAAATGGGTTAAAATTATGTATAGTAACCCTAGGTGTAAAATAGTAAATAATGGCTACATCTCAGAAAGTTTTAAACTATCTAGAGGAGTAAAACAAGGTTGTCCACTATCGGCATATCTATTTATTATTGCCATCGAAATGTTAGCTGTTAAAATTAGATCAAACATTAATATTAATGGATTAGAAATCCGTGGCTTAAAAACTAAGGTGTCATTGTACGCTGATGATTCATGTTTTCTTTTAAAACCACAACTAGAGTCTCTCCACGGCCTCATAGAGGATCTAGATACCTTTGCTATCCTCTCTGGATTAAAACCAAATTATGATAAATGTACCATATTACGTATTGGATCACTAAAAAATACACATTTTATATTGCCATGTAGTTTACCAATTAAATGGTCTGACGGAGATGTGGACATACTCGGTATAAAAATCCCAAAAGAAAGAAATGATCTCACTCCAATAAATTTTTATAGAAAGTTAGCAAAAATAGATAAGATCTTGCTACCATGGAAAGGAAAATACTTGTCTATTTGTGGAAAAATCACCCTGATTAACTCTTTAGTCATATCACAGTTTACCTATTTGCTTATGGTTTTGCCTACACCTAGTGACCTGCTTTTTAAATTATATGAACAAAAAATATTCCATTTTATTTGGAACGGCAAGCCAGATAAAATTAAAAGGGCCTATTTATATAACGAATATGAATTCGGAGGGCAGAAATTATTAAATATTAAAGCATTAGACCTCTCACTAAAGGCATCAGTCATACAAAAGTTATACTTAAATCCAAACTGGTTCTCTAGTAAATTGGTACGAATGTCTCATCCTATGTTCAAGAAGGGCCTTTTTCCCTTTATTCAGATTACACCTGCTCACTTTCGGTTGTTTGAAAAGGAAATAATCTCCAAAATATCCTTATTTTTTAAACAAGCCTTAGAAAGTTGGTTGCAATTTCAGTTTAATCCACCTGAAAGGACGGAACAAATAGTACAACAAATATTGTGGTTAAATTCAAATATAGTAATTGATAAAAAAACTGTATTTATCGAAGAAATGTTTAAAAAAGGTATAATTTTTGTGAATGATATCATAAATAGGACTGGTGGAGTTATGTCACACATGCAGCTAACACAGACATATGGAAATGTCTGCTCTACCCAAAATTACAACCAATTAATTGCAGCATTACCACAAAAATGGAAGAGGCAAGTAGAAGGGGAAAAAAGTAAGGAACTTGTATGTCGGCCCTGTATTAAAGAACATAAATGGTTAAAGAAAAGTGTGATAAATAAAAACATATACCAATTTCATTTAAGGACCAAAAAACTGACAGCTGTGCCATATAAATTGCAAAATAGTTGGGAAGAGATTTTCGATGTACCCATTCCATGGCACATGGTTTATGAATTGATACGCAAAACAACGCCGGATTCAAAACTTCGAATTTTTCAATTTAAATTACTGTACAAAATTCTTGCAACTAATAGAATGTTATATATATGGGGTATACAATCTTCCCAGCTCTGCAGATTCTGTTGTGAGGAGGCAGAGTCATTAGATCATTTATTTTGGTATTGTCCATATGTAGCTCGTTTTTGGTCACAGGTCCAGGAATGGCTGAAGAATTGCAACATTTGCCTAGAACTAACGCTACAGATAGCAATACTGGGGGATTTGAAAAGCCATAGTCAATCAATCAATAATATAATAATTATTTTAGCAAAAATGTTTATTTTTAATTTACAATCTGTAGAAGCTATGAGAATAGGAAGGTTCAAATCTTTTGTGAAGCATCACAGCACAGTTGAAAAATATATGGCAAATAAAAATCCGAAATGGATGATGTTGGAAGATAGATGGGAAGGGTTGAGTGGAACTGAAGGGTGGGACTAATAACAAGATAAACAATGTAGGGCATACGGGATCTGTGAAATTTGTATAGGTGCGGAGCTTTTGTGAAATAGCACAGTTACAAGTGGAAATAAAATTGGATGGACAACAGAAATAGAGGAAGGACTAAGAACAAACAAGAGAGAACTATTATAAAGTAGTCTGTGTCTGTAAAATAGGTATAAGATGTATAAATTGAAGGTAAAAGCAGAAGTGTTTATTAGTTTACTCCAATTGGGGGAGCGGTGGTAGGGTTGCGGGGAATAATAATAAAGGTATATTCTTTAAAAAAGTATGTATGTCTATATAGGTATGTGTATGTATATATGTATATATGTATGCATGCGTGTATGGATATATATATTTACCCAAAAAAATATGGGGGATTGGAAATGATGCAGACAATTACATTGGAAGCAACATTCTTTCCGCAATATTAAGCTGATCCACCCCAAAAAAAAAAAAAAAAAAAAAAAAAGAAAAGAAAAAGCACAGAGTGATTTAACACCCACCCACCCATGCAACCCAGTGTGAGAGTATCAAGGGGCCAGCTATTCTGTAGGTGCCAATCCCTACCAATATGAGCCAACCATCCTCTAGTGTCTCAGCCAATAGGATGAGGAGAGAGAGACACATCCTCTTGTGTTGGTGATAATGAGTCACTACTTCACATTTCTTCTATCAGTCTGATTTATGCATGAGGATTACTCTGGTTACCTCATCTCCTCATCGTCTCTACACCAACAGTCTGAGAGGAGCGGAGGGAAAGAGAGAGAGAGAGAGAGAGAGAGAGAGAGAGAGAGAGAGAATGAGAGATACAGAGAGAGTGAGAGAGGATGAGAGACAGATAGAGAGAGAGAGAGAGAGAGAGAGAGAGAGAGAGAGAGAGAGAGACAGAGACAGAGAGAAAGAGAGAGAGAGAGAGAGAGAGAGAGAGAGAGAGAGAGAGAGAGAGAGAGAGAGAGAGAGAGAGAGAGAGAGAGAGAGAGAGAGAGAGAGAGAGAGAGAGAGAGAGAGAGAGAAAGAGTACACATAAACCATAATTGTCCATCTAATCCTGTCTCCATCCATGTCGCCATCCTCTAATAATCTCTGTCAGGCTGTGAAGATATCCCACTTACCACTTCAAACCAAGAACCGTGACAGCAGGTAGAACAAGACAAGCTAGCCTGTCTCAGTAGTGGTTTGACGGGAGGGCAGTAGGTTTAGAACATAATAAAAGGAAGAGAAGATACAAGACAGGACAGATAGATGGGTAGAATGGTAGTCAGACTGGTTTCTATACATCAGACAGTGATTGGCTCTAAGTGGGATTAATCTCTCTACTTCAGTGACAGTTATATTCCTCTGTCTTCATGAGTGCAAATTGCCCACATCTTATTCTTCTTCCGTATGTGTTTCTAATGTCACTACATGTGATTAGCGGGCAGCTGGATTGAAGGCTTGAAATAAGATCTGCATCCCAAATGGCACCCTATTCCCTTTATAGTGCCCTACTTCCTATTGGGCTCGTGTAAAAAAGTAGTGCCCTACTTCCTATTGGGCTCTTGTAAAAAAGTAGTGCCCTACTTCCTATTGGGCTCTTGTAAAAAAGTAGTGCCCTATGTAGGGAATAGGGTGCCGTTATGGATGCTATTATTACCTGAACGTTAGTGGCATACACTTCCTGCATGATGTGTCAGAGTAGACAGGTCAAAGGACAACAGATAGGAACAGGTTTTTGGGCGTCACTGGCATGCTAATTAGCCGGCTGTATATACTTGCTTCATCCCAAATGGCCCCGCCTGTTCCATACTTAGGATGGATCCTATGGGCCCTGGTCAAATGGAGTGCACAGTAGGGAATAGTAGTGCACTGCACAAGGAGTGGACAAAATATTAAGAACACGTTTGCTCTTTTAGTGACAGACTGACCAGGTGTATCCAGGTGAAAGATATGATCCCTTATTGATGTCACCTGTTAAATCCATTTCAAATCAGTATAGATGAAGGGGAGGAGATGGATCATAGCTGTCACCTGGATTCATCTGGTCAGTCTGTCATTATAAGAGCAAACGTGTTCTTAATATTTAAAGAATGATTTTTAAGCCTTGAGGCAATTGAGACATGGATTGTGTATGTGTGCCATTCAGAGGGTAAATGGGCAAGACAAAAGATTTAAGGGCCTTTGAACAGGGAATGGTAGTAGGTACCAGATGCACCGGTTTGTGTCAAGAACTGCAACGCTGCTGGGTTTTTCACGCTCAACAGTTTCCCGTGTGCATCAATAATTGTCCTCCACCCAAAGGACATCCAGACAACTTGACACAACTGTGGGAAGCATTGGAGTCAACATGAGTTAGCATCCTTGTAGAACACATTTGACACCTTGTAGAGTTCATACCCCAACTAATTAAGGCTGTTCTGAGGGCAAAAGGGGTGCAACTCAATATTAGGAAGGTGTTCTTAATGTTTTGTACACTCAGTGTCTAGGGCCATTTCCAACACACTGTCAATCTCAATGTAGTGTGACTGTTAATTCATTGATTGATTAATTCGCTCCAGATGGTGAGAGATATTTTGTTCTTTTTTATAAAAGAGGTTATTTGAAATGCGATGTGGCTATGAAGGATGTTAGCCGTGTAGAAAATAGATTGAATTCATTCTACAGAACCTTCTCTTCTGTCTGAGTGGTGTGTCAGACTCCAAAGACAATGGCGTGTTTTGTAAAGCCTTCATCTCACTCTGTCCGTTCATTATACCACTCTTCCTTTAGAACATTCTCCCTCTCTCTCTCTTTTCATCCCTCATTCCCTTCTGTCTATAATATCACTTTAGAGGAAGCCACTGGGTCTTTTATGGGGCTGATGTTTCTTGAGTACTTTCCGAGAAGACAGATAACTGCAGCCTAATAGGTAACTCTCTCACTCACAGGAAATGAGAAGAAGAAGAAGAAGAGGAGGAGGAAGAAGAACAAGAAGAGGAGGAGGAAGAAGAAGAAGAACAAGAAGAGGAGGAGGAGGAGGAAGAAGAAGATGAGGAGGAAGAAGAAGAACAAGAAGAGGAGGAGGAAGAAGAAGAAGAACAAGAAGAGGAGGAGGAGGAGGAAGAAGAAGATGAGGAGGAAGAAGAAGAACAAGACGAGGAGGAAGAACAAGAACAAGAAGAGGAGGAGGAAGAAGAAGTAGAAGAGGAGGAGGAAGAAGAAGTAGAAGAGGAGGAGGAAGAAGAAGAAAAAGAAGAGGAGGAAGAAGAAGAAGAAGAAGAGGAGAATGAGGAGGAGGAAGAGGAAGAAAAAGAAGAGGAGGAGGAAGAAGAAGAAGAAGAAGTGGAGGATGAGGAGGAAGAGGAAGAAGGGAAGAGGAGGAGGAAGAAGAAGAAAAAGAAGGGGAGGAAGAAGAAGAAGAAGAAGAAGAGGAGAAGGAGGAGGAGGAAGAGGAAGAAAAAGAAGAGGAGGAGGAAGAAGAAGAAGAAGAAGAGGAGGATGAGGAGGAAGAGGAAGAAGGGAAGAGGGGGAGGAAGAGGAGGAAGAAGAAGAGGAGGAGGAAGAAGAGGAAGAAGAAGAAGAATGTTGGTGGATCAGACAGACAGCTCTCATTAGTGTCTGTTGACATCTGAATCATTCCTTCCTCATCTAATCGCTGATCGTTGGCTGAGTCCCCAATGGCATCCTATTCTCTACAGTGCACTTCTTTTGACCAGAGCCCTATGAGCCCTGGTGAAAAGTAGTTCACTGAATAGTGAAATAGGTGTCATTTGGGACACACCTTTCAGACAAATTAAAGTGGCTAAAGATTCTGTTTCATCAATGATCTACTTCTTAACCTTTATTTAACTAGACAAGTCAGTTAAGAACAAATTATTATTTACAATGACAGCCTACCCCGGTCAAACCCGGACGACGCTGGGCCAATTGTGCGCCGCCGTATGGGACTCCCAATCACGGCCGGTTCTGAAACAGCCTGGAATCGAACCAGGGTCTGTAGTGACACCTCTAGCACTGAGATGCAGTGCCTTAGACACCTGCGCCACTTGGGAGATGTTCTAATATGGATACCGTGCACTGACACTGTCCTAATATGGATGCCGTGCACTGACACTGTCCTAATATGGATGCCGTGCACTGACACTGTCCTAATATGGATACCGTGCACTGACACTGTCCTAATATGGATGCCGTGCACTGACACTGTCCTAATATGGATACCGTGCACTGACACTGTCCTAATATGGATGCCGTGCACTGACACTGTCCTAATATGGATGCCGTGCACTGACACTGTCCTAATATGGATGCCGTGCACTGACACTGTCCTAATATAGATGCCGTGCACTGACACTGTCCTAATATGGATGCCGCGCACTGACACTGTCCTAATATGGATGCCGTGCACTGACACTGTCCTAATATGGATACCGTGCACTGACACTGTCCTAATATGGATGCCGTGCACTGACACTGTCCTAATATGGATACCGTGCACTGACACTGTCCTAATATGGATGCCGTGCACTGACACTGTCCTAATATGGATGCCGTGCACTGACACTGTCCTAATATGGATGCCGTGCACTGACACTGTCCTAATATGGATGCCGTGCACTGACACTGTCCTAATATGGATGCCGTGCACTGACACTGTCCTAATATGGATGCCGTGCACTGACACTGTCCTAATATGGATGCCGTGGACTGACACTGTCCTAATATGGATGCCGTGCACTGACACTGTCCTAATATGGATGCCGTGCAGTGACACTGTCCTAATATGGATGCCGTGCACTGACACTGTCCTAATATGGATACCGTGCACTGACACTGTCCTAATATGGATGCCGTGCACTTAGTTTTTTTCTTCTTAGGAACAAATTCATCATTTCATCACACATTTTGGGGTGAAGCCCACATTAAAACAGACCTTTGGGGTGAAGCCCACATTAAAACAGACCTTTGGGGTGAAGCCCACAGTAATACACACATTTTGGGGTAAAGCCCACATTAAAACACACATTTTGGGGTGAATCCCACATTAAATCAGACCTTTGGGGTGAATCCCACATTAAAACAGACCTTTTGGGTGAATCCCACATTAAAACAGACCTTTGGGGTGAATCCCACATTAAAACAGACCTTTGGGGTGAAGCCCATAGTAATACACACATTTTGGGGTAAAGCCCACATTAAAACACACATTTTGGGGTGAATCCCACATTAAATCAGACCTTTGGGGTGAATCCCACATTAAAACAGACCTTTGGGGAGAATCCCACAGTAAAACAGACCTTTGTGGTGAATCCCACATTAAAACAGACCTTTGGGGTGAATCCCACATTAAAACAGACCTTTGGGGAGAATCCCACATTAAAACAGACCTTTGGGGAGAATCCCACATTAAAACAGACCTTTGTGGTGAATCCCACATTAAAACAGACCTTTGGGGTGAATCCCACATTAAAACAGACCTTTGGGGAGAATCCCACATTAAAACAGACCTTTGTGGTGAATCCCACATTAAAACAGACCTTTGGGGTGAATCCCACATTAAAACAGACCTTTGGGGTGAAGCCCACATTAAAACAGACATTTTGTGGTGAATCCCACATTAAAACAGACATTTGTGTTAAACAGTAAAACAGACCTTTGTGTTAAACAGTAAAACAGACCTTTGTGTTAAACAGTAAAACAGACTAACAAAACAGCAGGAGCATTCTTCAGTTTGAAGTTTTCTATTCTTTATTTCAACAGTAGATTCATAAACCCCAGTGTACCAGTGAGATGGATGATTGATCGGCCAGGTGTCACACCCTGACCATAGTTTGCTTTGTATGTTTCTATGTTTTGTTTGGTCAGGGTGTGATCTGAGTGGGCATTCTATGTTGTATGTCTGGTTTGTCTATTTCTATGTGTTTGGCCTGATATGGTTCTCAATCAGAGACAGGTGTTAGTCATTGTCTCTGATTGAGAACCATATTTAGGTAGCCTGTTTTGTATTGTGGGGTTGTGGGTGATTGTTCCTGTTTTATGTGTACTTGTGTTCACGTTACGGGACTGTGTCGTCGTCTGTTTGTTTGTTGGTTGGTTTTTTGTTTTTGTTTTGTTCAAGTATTCAATTAAAATTAATACTCACCACGCTGCATCTTGGTCCGACATTTCTTACTCCTCGTCAGAGGAGGGCGAGGAATTCCGTTACACCAGCACTCTCTTCCAAAGTGGATGAGAGCACCTTTACTAAATTAGGGTTAGGAGACATGTGGTACCAGTATGAATAGGGTTAGGAGACATGTGGTACCAGTATGAATAGGGTTAGTAGACATGTGGTACCAGTATGAATAGGGTTAGGAGACATGTGGTACCAGTATGAATAGGGTTAGGAGACATGTGGTACCAGTATGAATAGGGTTAGGAGACATGTGGTACCAGTATGAATAGGGTTAGGAGACATGTGGTACCAGTATGAATAGGGTTAGGAGACATGTGGTACCAGTATGAATAGGGTTAGGAGACATGTGGTACCAGTATGAATAGGGTTAGGAGACATGTGGTACCAGTATGAATAGGGTTAGGAGACATGTGGTACCAGTATGAATAGGGTTAGGAGACATGTGGTACCAGTATGAATAGGGTTAGGAGACATGTGGTACCAGTATGAATAGGGTTAGGAGACATGTGGTACCAGTATGAATAGGGTTAGGAGACATGTGGTACCAGTATGAATAGGGTTAGGAGACATGTGGTACCAGTATGAATAGGGTTAGGAGACATGTGGTACCAGTATGAATAGGGTTAGGAGACATGTGGTACCAGTATGAATAGGGTTAGGAGACATGTGGTACCAGTATGAATAGGGTTAGGAGACATGTGGTACCAGTATGAATAGGGTTAGGAGACATGTGGTACCAGTATGAATAGGGTTAGGAGACATGTGGTACCAGTATGAATAGGGTTAGGAGACATGTGGTACCAGTATGAATAGGGTTAGGATTAGGAGACATGTGGTACCAGTATGAATAGGGTTAGGAGACATGTGGTACCAGTATGAATAGGGTTAGGAGACATGTGGTACCAGTATGAATAGGGTTAGGAGACATGTGGTACCAGTATGAATAGGGTTAGGAGACATGTGGTACCAGTATGAATAGGGTTAGGAGACATGTGGTACCAGTATGAATAGGGTTAGGAGACATGTGGTACCAGTATGAATAGGGTTAGGAGACATGTGGTACCAGTATGAATAGGGTTAGGAGACATGTGGTACCAGTATGAATAGGGTTAGGAGACATGTGGTACCAGTATGAATAGGGTTAGGAGACATGTGGTACCAGTATGAATAGGGTTAGGGTTAGGAGACATGTGGTACCAGTATGAATAGGGTTAGTAGACATGTGGTACCAGTATGAATAGGGTTAGGAGACATGTGGTACCAGTATGAATAGGGTTAGGAGACATGTGGTACCAGTATGAATAGGGTTAGGGTAGGACATGTGGTACCAGTATGAATAGGGTTAGGAGACATGTGGTACCAGTATGAATAGGGTTAGGAGACATGTGGTACCAGTATGAATAGGGTTAGGGTTAGGAGACATGTGGTACCAGTATGAATAGGGTTAGGAGACATGTGGTACCAGTATGAATAGGGTTAGGAGACATGTGGTACCAGTATGAATAGGGTTAGTAGACATGTGGTACCAGTATGAATAGGGTTAGGAGACATGTGGTACCAGTATGAATAGGGTTAGGAGACATGTGGTACCAGTATGAATAGGGTTAGGAGACATGTGGTACCAGTATGAATAGGGTTAGGAGACATGTGGTACCAGTATGAATAGGGTTAGGAGACATGTGGTACCAGTATGAATAGGGTTAGGAGACATGTGGTACCAGTATGAATAGGGTTAGGAGACATGTGGTACCAGTATGAATAGGGTTAGGAGACATGTGGTACCAGTATGAATAGGGTTAGGAGACATGTGGTACCAGTATGAATAGGGTTAGTAGACATGTGGTACCAGTATGAATAGGGTTAGTAGACATGTGGTACCAGTATGAATAGGGTTAGGAGACATGTGGTACCAGTATGAATAGGGTTAGGAGACATGTGGTACCAGTATGAATAGGGTTAGGAGACATGTGGTACCAGTATGAATAGGGTTAGGAGACATGTGGTACCAGTATGAATAGGGTTAGGAGACATGTGGTACCAGTATGAATAGGGTTAGGAGACATGTGGTACCAGTATGAATAGGGTTAGGAGACATGTGGTACCAGTATGAATAGGGTTAGGAGACATGTGGTACCAGTATGAATAGGGTTAGGAGACATGTGGTACCAGTATGAATAGGGTTAGGAGACATGTGGTACCAGTATGAATAGGGTTAGGAGACATGTGGTACCAGTATGAATAGGATTAGGAGACATGTGGTACCAGTATGA
>NC_052309.1:90056675-90061675 GCF_016432855.1 Salvelinus namaycush | reverse complement strand
GCTCACGACCTGTCCAGTGACGTGAGCTAAATACCTTCTATACTCACTTTGAGGTAAGCAACACTGAACCATGCAAGAGAGCACCAATTGTTCCGCACGACTGTGTGATCATGTAGCCGATGTTAGTAAGACCTTTAAACAGGTGAATATTGACGAGGACGCAGGGCCAGATGGATTACCAGGACTAGTACTCAGAGCATTTTCAACCTCTCCCTGACCCAGTCTGTAATACCTACATGTTTCAAGCAGACCACCATAGTCCCTGTGCCCAAGATCACCAAGGTGGTGAGGGTAGGCAACAACACATCCGCCACGCTGGCTCTCGATACGGGGGCCACTCAGGGGTGTGTGCTTAGTCCCCTCCTGTACTCCCTGTTCACCCACGACTGCGCCTCGTCCACCTCAGGGGACTGAAAAGATTCATCATGGGCCCTCAAATCCATAAAATGTTATACAGCTCCACCATTAGAAATGTCTTGACTGGCTGCATTACCGCTTGGTATGGCAACTGCTTGGCATCCAACCGCAAAGCGCTACAGAGGGTAATGCGTAGGCCCCCAGTACATCACTGGGGCCGAGCTCCCTAAAACGTCCAGGACCTCTATACCAGGCGCTGTCAGAGGAAGGCTCAGAAAACGTTCTAAGAGTCCAGCCACCCAAGTCACACACTGTTCTCTCTGCTACCCCATGGCAAGTGGTATCGATGCAGCAAGTCTGGAACCAACAGACCCTGAACAACTTCTACCCCCAAGTCATAGGACTGGTAAATAGTTAGTCAGGGTAGATAAATGGTTAACTATTTAACTATCTGCATTGACCCTTTTTGCACCAACTCTTTTGACTCATTACATACGCTGCTGTTACTGTTTATTATCTATCCTGTTGTCTAGTCACTTTATCCTTACCTATATGTACATATCTACCTCAATTATCTCTCACCCCTGCACATCGACTTGGTACTGGTACCCTGTGTATATAGCCAAGTTATCATTGACTCGGTACTGGTAACCCCTGTATATAGCCAAGTTATCATTGACTCTGTACTGATACCCTGTGTATATAGCCAAGTTATCATTGACTAGGTACTGGTACCCCGTGCATATAGCCAAGTTATCATTGACTAGGTACTGGTACCCCGTGCATATAGCCAAGTTATCATTGACTCAGTACTGGTACTCCGTGTATATAGCCAAGTTCAATCTGTAACGGTTATCCTCCTCCTCTTCGGAAGAAGAGGAGGAGTAGGGATTGGACCAAAGCGCAGCGTTGTTATACGACATGATATTTATTAAACAAGACGAAAACTAAACACACTTGAGAATTTACAAAATAATAAACGAAGTCAACAGACCTGAACAAACGAACTTACATATACACGAAGAACGCATGAACAGGTACAGACTAGACTAGACTACACAAACGAACAAACAAACGAAACAGTCCCGAGGGGTGCACAGACACAGACACGGAAGACAATCACCCCCAAACAAACAGTGTGAACAGCCTACCTTTATATGGTTCTCAATCAGAGGAAACGTCAAACACCTGTCCCTGATTGAGAACCATATAAGGCTAATTACCAATGACCTAAACATAGAAACACAAAACATAGAATGCCCACCCAAACTCACGCCCTGACCAACTAAACACATACAAAAATAACAGAAAACAGGTCAGGAACGTGACACAATCAATCAATCAAGTTTATTTTATATAGCCCTTCGTACATCAGCTAATATCTCGAAGTGCTGTACAGAAACCCAGCCTAAAACCCCAAACAGCAAGCAATGCAGGTGTAGAAGCACGGTGGCTAGGAAAAACTCCCTAGAAAGGCCAAAACCTAGGAAGAAACCTAGAGAGGAACCAGGCTATGAGGGGTGGCCAGTCCTCTTCTGGCTGTGCCGGGTGGAGATTATAACAGAACATGGCCAAGATGTTCAAAATGTTCATAAACACACACACACACACACACACACACAAGTTATCATTGACTTGGTACTGGTACCCCATGTATATAGCCAAGTTATCATTGACTAGGTACTGGTACCCCGTGCATATAGCCAAGTTATCATTGACTCTGTACTGGTACCCTGTGTATATAGCCAAGTTATCATTGACTAGGTACTGGTAACCCCGTGTATATAACCAAGTTATCATTGACTAGGTACTGGTACCCTGTGTATATAACCAAGTTATCATTGACTAGGTACTGGTACCCCGTGTATATAACCAAGTTGTCATTGACTAGGTACTGGTACCCTGTGTATATAACCAAGTTATCATTGACTCTGTATTGATACCCTGTGTATATAGCCAAGTTATCATTGACTAGGTACTGGTACCCCGTGCATATAGCCAAGTTATCATTGACTCTGTACTGGTACCCTGTGTATATAGCCAAGTTATCATTGACTAGGTACTGGTAACCCCGTGTATATAACCAAGTTATCATTGACTAGGTACTGGTACCCTGTGTATATAACCAAGTTATCATTGACTAGGTACTGGTACCCCGTGTATATAACCAAGTTGTCATTGACTAGGTACTGGTACCCTGTGTATATAACCAAGTTATCATTGACTAGGTACTGGTACCCTGTGTATATAACCAAGTTATCATTGACTTGGTACTGGTACCCTGTGTATATAGCCAAGTTATCATTGACTAGGTACTGGTACCCTGTGTATATAACCAAGTTATCATTGACTTGGTACTGGTACCCTGTGTATATAGCCAAGTTATCATTGACTAGGTACTGGTACCCTGTGTATATAACCAAGTTATCATTGACTTGGTACTGGTACCCTGTGTATATAGCCAAGTTATCATTGACTCATTGTGGATTTATTATTTTAAAATGTTTCTATTATTTAGCTTTTTTCTCTGCATTGTTGGGACGTATTTAACTCTTAGTCTAAACCTGTTGTTTACGAAGCATGTGAAAAATACAATTTAAATTTAATTGAGTTTAATCGTGAGTAAACATTCTCTGTCGAGTGCCGTCTCCATTGGTGCCTGCTCTCCTTGTCCCTTGGCATGCCCTCCTGGGTTGTTGGTATGTGTCAGAGGAGGCTGGTGGGAGGAGCTATAGGAGGACGGGCTCATTGTAATGGCTGGAATGGAATAAATGGAACGGTATCAAACGCATCAAACATATGGAAACCACATGTTTGATTCCGTTCCATTTATTCCATTCCAGCCATTACAATGAGCCCGTCCTCCTATAGCTCATCCCACCAGCCTCCTTTGGTATGCATTGTGTCGAGAGTAAAACAGAACTTAGATGTGATACCTTGATTATTGATTACTGGTCGACGGTGACGACGGTGACGACGACGACAATGGTGATATAACTCTGATTCGTTGGTCAACAGACTCTGTACAGAGCGCAAGGCGCTGAAGATGATGTCACAGTCTAAGCTTTCCATTGGTCCTACAGTAAAGATGATGTCACAGTCTAAGCTTTCCATTGGTCCTACAGTGGATAGAATCTGTTTGGTAATATACCTGGTAAAGAAGCTGGTCCTACAGTGGATAGAATCTGTTTGGTAAAATACCTGGTAAAGAAGCTGGTCCTACAGTGGATAGAATCTGTTTGGTAATATACCTGGTAAAGAAGCTGGTCCTACAGTGGATAGAATCTGTTTGGTAAAATACCTGGTAAAGAAGCTGGTCCTACAGTGGATAGAATCTGTTTGGTAATATACCTGTTATTCATGCTCTACCTCATATTTAAAGGTGTGTTTGTAGTTTACTCCCGAGGACCTCACCTCGCGCATAATAAAGGTGGCGACTACAGGAAGAGTTATTTCATGCTTAAATCCACCAGGTTACATTAATATTGCTTTCCTCATATAATTGCTAATCATTGAGTGTCACGGCCGTTGCTGGAAGAAGACCAAGGTGCAGCGTAGTGAGCGTACATATTCCTTTTTATTTGAATGTCGCCAACAAAACAATAAACAATACAAAACGACCGTGAAGCTTACAGGGCTAAGTGCCACTAACAAAGATAACTTCCCACACTGACAGGAGGGAAAAGGGCTACCTAAGTATGGTTCCCAATCAGAGACAACGATAGACAGCTGTCCCTGATTGAGAACCATACCCGGCCAAAACATAGAAATACAAAATCATAGAAAACAAAAACATAGAATGCCCACCCCAAATCACGCCCTGACCAAACCAAATAGAGACATAAAAGGCTCTCTAAGGTCAGGGCGTGACATTGAGTGGCACACTATGGCACCTTATTCCCTATGTAGTGCACTACTTTGCTCATAGGGCCCTGGTCAAAAGTAGGGCACTATGTAGGGGAGAGGGTGTCATTTAGGATGTGTAATCTCATCTGTAATAAGACAAGCAATGCAACTTCTAAAGGCTACAGAAACGTGTACATGTTCAAAGTTAGGGGATATTTCAGTTTTCCAAAATAACCTGTTCGTATCTCTGTCCTACTGTAACCATAATCTCTCTGAATCTCAAAACACCAGATGGGGAAAGTCACCTTTTTTATGTCAAATTATCAACCGATTTTGTCAATTTATTTCCCACTCCCCTCTAGGGTCTGACACCTCTAAGATCTAGCACGTTAAACCTCTCATCTCCTCTCATTTCCTCTCCATCAGACACATTCTGACTCCTCCTTCATTTTGTCCTCACACATCCTCAGGTGCATGTTTGTGTTTGTGTTTGCGTGCATGCAGTGGTGTAAAGTACTTAAGTAAAAATACTTTAAAGTACTACTTAAGTAGTTTTTTGGGGGTATCTGTACTTTACTATTTATATTTTTGGCAACTTTTACTTTTCTCCATTCCTAAAGAAAATAACTTTGTGTGTGGGGGTGTTGGATGTGTGTGTGTGTGTGTGTGTGTGTGTGTGTGTGCGTGCGTGCGTGCGTGCGTGCGTGCGTGCGTGCGTGCGTGCGTGCGTGCGTGCGTGCGTGCGTGTGTGAGTGTGTGTGTGTGTGAGAGAGGAGTGTTATGTATTGACAGAGAGA
>NC_052309.1:90019175-90051675 GCF_016432855.1 Salvelinus namaycush | reverse complement strand
GAGGGTGGTTTTATACCTTCCTGAGTCTGAGGGTGGTTTAATATCTTCCTGAGTCTGAGGGTGGATTTATATCTTCCTAAGTCTGAGGGTGGTTTAATACCTTCCTGAGTCTGAGGGTGGTTTTATATCTTCCTGAGTCTGAGGGTGGTTTTATATCTTCCTGAGTCTGAGGGTGGTTTTATACCTTCCTGAGTCTGAGGGTGGTTTTATATCTTCCTGAGTCTGAGGGTGGTTTTATATCTTCCTGAGTCTGAGGGTGGTTTTATATCTTCCTAAATCTGAGGGTGGTTTTAACCTTCCTGAGTCTGAGGGTGGTTTTAACCTTCCTGAGTCTGAGGGTGGTTTTATATCTTCCTAAATCTGAGGGTGGTTTTATATCTTCCTAAATCTGAGGGTGGTTTTAACCTTCCTGAGTCTGAGGGTGGTTTTATACCTTCCTGAGTCTGAGGGTGGTTTTATATCTTCCTAAATCTGAGGGTGGTTTTAACCTTCCTGAGTCTGAGGGTGGTTTTATATCTTCCTAAATCTGAGGGTGGTTTTAACCTTCCTGAGTCTGAGGGTGGTTTTAACCTTCCTAAATCTGAGGGTGGTTTTATATCTTCCTGAGTCTGAGGGTGGTTTTATATCTTCCTAAGTCTGAGGGTGGTTTTACAAGTTAAACAAGTCAAATGTTGCTTCTATTTAATCTTCAGGTACTCTAAAATGTAAATAAACTATAATATTTCATACGGAAAGTAATATGTTCAATAGGAAAGCAAAATTAGCAAGTGTGCGCCCTCTCCCTCGCGCGTCGAAAGACTGATATTGTTTTCCGGTGCTCTCCTCACCAAAACATCAAAATTCTTGCTTGTTTTTCAAAAAACAAGCCTGAAATCTTGAATAAAGACTGTTGACATCTAGTGGAAGTCATAGGAATTGCAATCTGGCAGACGGAATTACATAGGAACAATAGCTTTCCATAATAAGAGCTCGGGACCTCAACAAATACAATTCTGGTTGGTTTTTCTTCAGATTTTCGACCTGCCATATCAATTCTGTTATAGTCGCAGACATTATTTTAACAGTTTTAGAAACTTCTTATTGATTTCTATCCAATGCGACCATTATATGTATATCCTGGCTTCCTGACCTGAGTAACAGGCAGTTTACTTTGGGCATGTCAGTCAGGCTGAAATTCAGGAACCTAGACCTAATCCCAGAGAGGTTTTAATGTCAATGAATGCTTAATCCAGTATAAATTCATGAATATGATGTATTTTACAAGAGTCAAAATTCACAAATTCTACAGCACAACGGCAGAGTCATGTCTGAAGTTTAAAACTACTAATGACTCAATAATAATCCATGCCTTCTGGGAATCATATACAGTCCAACAGTTACGGGTTGATGTTTGTATGATGTTGTCGTTTGTATGTGTTTGTATGTCATATCCTCTCTGTCTTTATGGAGAACCTTGGCCCACTGCTCTTCACCACTTCATATCCTCTCTGTCTTTATGGAGAACCTTGGTTCACTGCTCTTCACCACTTCATATCCTCTCTGTCTTTATGGAGAACCTTGGTTCACTGCTCTTCACCACTTCATATCCTCTCTGTCTTTATGGAGAACCTTGGTTCACTGCTCTTCACCACTTCATATCCTCTCTGTCTTTTGATTAAAAGATAATAATGGATTTAACAGTCTTGTCCAGTGGTTCCTCCTGTCAGGATTCAGCCCCTTATTAAAGGTGCAATCTGGGATCTAGGAAGTTGAGAGAGGTCACATACATTTCCAGAAAACGAATACCAGACTGTGCCTTTAAAAGCTTCCTGAAGAAGCTGTTTGAATAAGAGCGGAGAGAGACGGGACACGGCCAATTACAGATCCTTTTTATAGAATAGTTTCAATTGTCTTTCTATCCACGTCATTGTATTGAAGACTTGATGAAAAGCTCAATGAGAGGGGAAATTGGCATTTTCACATTTCCAGTTGTGTAACGGGTAGATGGTTTAAAAAGCAACTTGTCAAAGGGCCTTTTTCAGGTTATGGTTAATTGGTAGATGTAGAGAAGACTTCTCAAAGCTTCCTAAATCATTTATGAAGTCAACAATTAGAGGCTATTAGTTTGACAGGCAGTCGTCACAGTTGATGCATTTCAATAGGAAAAGCTTTTAGGCTTATAGTTAGTGAAAAGGGGTTAAGTAATACTCCTTTCAATCCAAAGCGTTTTCCTTTAGCGTCCCTCCATCTTTTCTTTCGTCTTTATTTCACCTTTATTTAACCAGGTAGGCCAGTTGAGAACAAGTTCTCATTTACAACTGCGACCTGGCCAAGATAAAGCAAAGCAGTGTGACACAGACAATAACACAGAGTTACACATGAAATGACATGGAATAAACAATAAACAGGCCAATAACACAATAAAAAAAAAGTAAATGACACAATAGAAAAAAAGAAAGTCTATATACAGTGTGTGCAAAAGGCATGAGGAGGTAGGCAATAAATATGCCATAGTATCGAAGAATTACAATTTAGCAGATTAACACTGGAGTGATAAATGAGCAGATGATGATGTGCAAGTAGAAATACTGGTGTGCAAAAGAGCAGAAAATAAAATAAAAAAAGTATGGGGATGAGGTAGGTAGATTGGGTGGGCTATTTACAGATGGACTATGTACAGCTGCAGCGATCGGTTAGCTGCTCAGATAGCTGATGTTTAAAGTTGGTGAGGGAAATATACGTTTCCAGCTTCAGCAATTTTTGCAATTCGTTCCAGTCACTGGCAGCAGAGAGCTGGAAGGAAAGGTGGCCAAATGAGGTGTTGGCTTTGGGGATGATCAGTGAGATATACCTGCTGGAACGTGTGCTACGGGTGGGTGTTGTTATTGTGACCAGTGAGCTGAGATAAGGCGGAGTTGTACCTAACATAGACTTATAGATGACCTGGAGCCAGTGGGTCTGGCGACGAATATGTAGAGAGGGCCAGCCGACTAGAGCATACAGGTCGCAATGGTGGGTGGTAGAAGGTGATTTGATAACAAAACGGATGGCACTGTGATAGACTGCATCCAGTTCATTTAAAAAGGTATTTAGGATATGTTAATCGAGCAAGCCAGGTAGGTGGTGTGATGACACCGAATACACTGAAATTGATGGATCTACGTCGAGGGAGGAGCTGAATTTATTTTTCATTTTTTTATGACAATGAAATGTTTGTATGATTACTGTAAAATGTATTGGCACCTTCAATTCTTGCACATTTTCTCAGAAAAAGTATATTTCAACACTGTCTGCTCAGGCAATCAGAACTCCTGTACGTAGTCCTCGTGATGAAGGCAGCCAATGGCCTACTTCTATCTATGATGTAAACACATGAAATCATGATTTGCTGTCAGCGTGTTAAAATACTGAAATTAGATAAATATCGGTTTTCGAGTCCACTTAAAATAAACAGCATGCGATACGAATGGTGTTAATGATATGAAGAGGTACCGCTGTTGACCATTTAGCCAGTTCATTGATGCCAATGTGACAGTTGACTAGCATAGCCAGATAAACGTCAATCGGCCTGATCAGGAAGCTAGTGTTTCATTAGCCATCTGTATGTCAGTAAATTCAACTTTATAGTCCTGTTTTGGCATGATTTTTGTCATTTCAAGTAACTAACTGCAGGCTTAAAGAAACATTCAAGACATATTGTGAGACATGTTACCCATAATGTACGTTTCATAACGTACCATCACAAAGTGTTTCCCCAGTTATTGCGGATGGAGACAAATAGCAGAACTGTCTCAGGCAGTATTTTAAGTACCTAGATATCAGTGGAGGCTGGTGGGCGGAACTATAGGAGGACAGGCTCATTGTAATGGCTGGAATGGAATCAATGGAACGGAGTCAAACACGTGGTTTTGTAGCGCTCCTCCTCTTCGTCTGATGATGAGGAATAGGAATCATCGGACCAACACGCAGCGTGGTAAATGTTCATTGTAAATGTAATTAAATAAACTGAACACTGAATGACAAAAAACAACAAAGAGAGTGAACGACACGAAACAGTCCTGTAAGGTGAAAAAACACAAAACAGGAAACAACTACCAACAAACACAGGTGGGAACAGGCTACCTAAGTATGATTCTCAATCAGAGACAACGATTGACAGCTGCCTCTGATTGGGAACCATACCAGGCCAAACACATAGAAAAGGACAACATAGAACAAAACATAGAATGCCCACCCCAACTCACGCCCTGACCAACCAAAATAGAGACATAAAAAGGATCTCTAAGGTCAGGGTGTGACAGGTTTCCATATCTTTGATTAGTTTGATAGCGTTCCTGAACGGCAGGATGTGCTGTTCCAGGTTGTCAAATGATGGTTCTTACGCTCATGAAAATCCTGGAAAACATGGAATTTTAATATTGTGTTTTCCTTTTTAAATATATTATCAATCACTTAAAAAATCGACGTGTCAGCCATGATCCGAATTATGCCTACCCCTCAGCGCGTCTCTCTGTGTGTGCTGTGTATCATCTGCGTGTGAGCCAGTGTGAGTGGGCCGTTGCCCGAGGAGAGAGACAGAGAGACATTTTAACAGCAGTTAGTCTATTAAATAATTATAGACCAAGTATATAGGCAATTCTAATCATAGCTTGTAGTAGGGCTAGTTATCTCGCTAATTCACTATACGCATTCATGTCGTTGACTCGTTGTTGCATTTCCACCGGAACTGTTGAGAAATACATCTGACACCATTATTGGAAAGCTGTGATTCCCTTCTTTTAAACAGTAGGTTATTAACCAGTAGGTTATTAACCAGTAGGTTATTAACCAGTAGGTTATTAACCAGTAGGTTATTAACCAGTAGGTTATTAAACAGTAGGTTATTAACCAGTAGGTTATTTACCAGTAGGTTATTAACCAGTAGGTTATTAACCAGTAGGTTATTAACCAGTAGGTTATTAAACAGTAGGTTATTAACCAGTAGGTTATTAACCAGTAGGTTATTATTAACCAGTAGGTTATTAAACAGTAGGTTATTAACCAGTAGGTTATTAACCAGTAGGTTATTAAACAGTAGGTTATTAACCAGTAGGTTATTTACCAATAGGTTATTAACCAGTAGGTTATTAACCAGTAGGTTATTAACCAGTAGGTTATTAAACAGTAGGTTATTAACCAGTAGGTTATTTACCAGTAGGTTATTAACCAGTAGGTTATTACACAGTAGGTTATTAACCAGTAGGTTATTAACCAGTAGGTTATTAAACAGTAGGTTATTAACCAGTAGGTTATTAACCAATAGGTTATTAAACAGTCGGTTATGAACCAGTAGGTTATTAAACAGTAGGTTATTATTAACCAGTAGGTTATTAACCAGTAGGTTATTAAACAGTAGGTTAATAACAAGTAGGTTATTAACCAGTAGGTTATTAACCAGTAGGTTATTAACCAATAGGTTAATAAACAGTCGGTTATTAACCAGTAGGTTATTAACCAGTAGGTTATAAACCAGTAGGTTATTAACCAATAGGTTATTAAACAGTCGGTTATTAACCAGTAGGTTATTATTAACCAGTAGGTTATTAACCAGTAGGTTATTATTAACCAGTAGGTTATTAAACAGTAGGTTATTAACCAGTAGGTTATTAACCAGTAGGTTATTATTAACCAGTAGGTTATTAAACAGTAGGTTATTAACCAGTAGGTTATTAACCAGTAGGTTATTAAACAGTAGGTTATTAACCAGTAGGTTATTTACCAATAGGTTATTAACCAGTAGGTTATTAACCAGTAGGTTATTAACCAGTAGGTTATTAAACAGTAGGTTATTAACCAGTAGGTTATTTACCAGTAGGTTATTAACCAGTAGGTTATTACACAGTAGGTTATTAACCAGTAGGTTATTAACCAGTAGGTTATTAAACAGTAGGTTATTAACCAGTAGGTTATTAACCAGTAGGTTATTAACCAGTAGGTTATTAACCAGTAGGTTATTAACCAATAGGTTATTAAACAGTCGGTTATGAACCAGTAGGTTATTAAACAGTAGGTTATTATTAACCAGTAGGTTATTAACCAGTAGGTTATTAAACAGTAGGTTAATAACAAGTAGGTTATTAACCAGTAGGTTATTAACCAGTAGGTTATTAACCAATAGGTTATTAAACAGTCGGTTATTAACCAGTAGGTTATTAACCAGTAGGTTATAAACCAGTAGGTTATTAACCAATAGGTTATTAAACAGTCGGTTATTAACCAGTAGGTTATTATTAACCAGTAGGTTATTAACCAGTAGGTTATTAAACAGTAGGTTATTAACCAGTAGGTTATTAACAAGTAGGTTATTAACCAGTAGGTTATTAACCAGTAGGTTATTAAACAGTAGGTTATTAACCACTAGGTTATTAACCAGTAGGTTATTAACCAGTAGGTTATTAACCAGTAGGTTATTAACAAGTAGGTTATTAAACAGTAGGGTATTAACAAGTAGGTTATTAAACAGTAGGTTATTAACAAGTAGGTTATAAACAGTAGGTTATTAAACAGTAGGTTATTAACCAATAGGTTATTAAACAGTCGGTTATTAACCAGTAGGTTATTATTAACCAGTAGGTTATTAAACAGTCGGTTATTAACCAGTAGGTTATTAACCAGTAGGTTATAAACCAGTAGGTTATTAACCAGTAGGTTATTAGCCAGTAGGTTAGTAAACCAGTAGGTTATTAACCAGTAGGTTATTATTAACCAGTAGGTTATTAAACAGTAGGTTATTAACCAGTAGGTTATTAAACAGTAGGTTATTAACCAGTAGGTTATTAACCAGTAGGTTATTAACCAGTAGGTTATTAACCAGTAGGTTATTAACCAGTAGGTTATTAACCAGTAGGTTATTAACCAGTAGGTTATTAACCAGTAGGTTATTAACAGTAGGTTATTAAACAGTAGGTTATTAACCAGTAGGTTATTAAACAGTAGGTTATTAACCAGTAGGTTATTAAACAGTAGGTTATTAAACAGTAGGTTATTAACCAGTAGGTTATTAAACAGTAGGTTATTAAACAGTAGGTTATTAAACAGTAGGTTATTAACCAGTAGGTTATTAAACAGTAGGTTATTAACCAGTAGGTTATTAAACAGTAGGTTATTAACCAGTAGGTTATTAAACAGTAGGTTATTAACCAGTAGGTTATTAACCAGTAGGTTATTAACCAGTAGGTTATTAACCAGTAGGTTATTAACCAGTAGGTTATTAACCAGTAGGTTATTAACCAGTAGGTTATTAACCAGTAGGTTATTAACCAGTAGGTTATTAACCAGTAGGTTATTAACCAGTAGGTTATTAACCAGTAGGTTATTAAACAGTAGGTTATTAACCAGTAGGTTATTAAACAGTAGGTTATTAAACAGTAGGTTATTAACCAGTAGGTTATTAACCAGTAGGTTATTAACCAGTAGGTTATTAACCAGTAGGTTATTAACCAGTAGGTTATTAACCAGTAGGTTATTAAACAGTAGGTTATTAACCAGTAGGTTATTAACCAGTAGGTTATTAAACAGTAGGTTATTAAACAGTAGGTTATTAACCAGTAGGTTATTAACCAGTAGGTTATTAAACAGTAGGGTATTAAACAGTAGGTTATTAACCAGTAGGTTATTAAACAGTAGGTTACTAAACAGTAGGTTATTAACCAGTAGGTTATAAACCAGTAGGTTATTAACCAGTAGGTTATTAACCAATAGGTTACTAAACAGTAGGTTATTAACCAGTAGGTTATTAACCAGTAGGTTATAAACCAGTAGGTTATTAACCAGTAGGTTATTAACCAGTAGGTTATTAAACAGTAGGTTATTAACCAGTAGGTAGATGTCTGACTACCGGTAGATCTGACTAGATTTAGCTTCCAAATATTGGTCCCTTTCAAGTTCTATAATGCAATCAGCGTCAAAAGGCAAGTTAAAAATCATAAACAGGTGGGATGATTTCAACTTCCATTCCATTTGCGATTGGCCTTGAGGCATTTGAAACAGAGACTTATTTCAAGCAGCAGGTTTCCAATAGATCTCCACTGAGATGAGCCTGTGGTGGTCTGTGTGTAACCAGGCATGGCCATAATGTCACGCTCCTATCTCTTACCACAGTTTACCCAGTGGCGTGTGTGTGTGTGTGTGTGTGTGTGTGTGTGTGTGTGTGTGTGTGTGTGTGTGTGTGTGTGTGTGTGTGTGTGTGTGTGTGTGTGTGTGTGTGTGTGTGTGTGTGTGTGTGTGTGTGTGTGTGTGTGTGTGTGTGTGTCAACCCCCGAGGTATCTTACCATCCCTCTATTCTCTTGCTCTATTCTGGTCGGTGACGTGGGATTCGACCGGACAGGAAGCTTGTCCAATGGTCCTAATCAGATCTCCCACAGTGTTGATGTGATTATCTCTAGAGTCAGCCAACACTGAGGTGTTGACAGTCTACTGGGTTACTGTGTGGTGGGGGGAATCCCTCAATGCACCTGTTGACCTCGACACACAAGGAGGAAGAGGACACACATAGTGTCCCTGATAGCTGGGCTTTGGGAGAACAGAGATCGCTGTTAAACTCTGTCCAACGTGTTTGTGTTGGCAAGAGAGAAATACAAAAAATCACAAAAGGAAGATATTGATTGTAGTCTATGGAGAGTCTTTGTGTCTGAACTCGCAGTAACCTCTTTTTCAATGCAGAGCGCTGGATACTGTGTCTTTGTCTGCCTAGAGACGATAACACAAGGGTTATGTCCCAAACGTACCCTATTCTCTACAATGTGCACTCCTTCCTATGGGGCCCTGGTCAGAAGTAGTGCACTGTGTAGGGAATAGGGTGCCATTTGGGACGTAGCAAGGGTCTGGGTCATTGCTAATTATCTGTCACATGTAAAGTAATAGAATAATAGAATTTGTGTTAAATAGCGTTTAGTGTTAGTGGTTTCAGCACAGCGTTTTCTCATTATCTCAGACCACCGGTCCAGAGACGATATTATACTCCACAACATGACAACTGTAACGGTTGTCCTCCTCCTCTTCATCCGAAGAGGAGGAGTAGGGATTGGACCAAAGCGCAGCGTTGTTATATCACATAATGATATTTATTAAAGTAAAAACGAAACACGAAAATACTTCAACAAACTACAAAACAAATAAACGATGTAGACAGACCTGAACTAGAGAACTTACATAAACACGAAGAACGCATGAACAGGTACAGACTACACAAACGAACGAACAAACGAAACAGTCCCGTGTGGTGCACAGACACAAACACGGAAGACAACCACCCACAAACAAACAGTGTGAACAACCTACCTTAATATGGTTCTCAATCAGAGGAAACGTAAAACACCTGTCCCTGATTGAGAACCATATCAGGCTAAATGACAATGAACCTAAACATAGAAACACATAACATAGAATGCCCACCCCAACTCACGCCCTGACCAACTAAACACATACAAAAACAAGAGAAAACAGGTCAGGAACGTGACAACAACAACATGTAGAGAGAGATGGGTTTGACTCCACGTGGGTTTAGAAGGATAACATGTAGAGAGAGATGGGTTTGACTCCACGTGGGTTTAGAAGGACAACAACATGTATAGAGAGTTGGGTTTGACTCCACGTGGGTTTAGAAGGACAACATGTAGAGAGAGATGGGTTTGACTTCACGTGGGTTTAGAAGGACAACATGTAGAGAGAGATGGGTTTGACTCCCCGTGGGTTTAGAAGGACAACAACATGTAGATAGAGATGGGTTTGACTCCACGTGGGTTTAGAAGGACAACATGTAGAGAGATGGGTTTGACTCCACGTGGGTTTAGAAGGACAACAACATGTATAGAGAGTTGGGTTTGACTCCACGTGGGTTTAGAAGGACAACATGTAGAGAGAGATGGGTTTGACTCCACGTGGGTTTAGAAGGATAACATGTAGAGAGAGATGGGTTTGACTCCATGTGGGTTTAGAAGGACAACAACATGTAGAGAGAGATGGGTTTGACTCCACGTGGGTTTAGAAGGACAACAACATGTATAGAGAGTTGGGTTTGACTCCACGTGGGTTTAGAAGGACAACAACATGTAGAGAGAGATGGGTTTGACTTCCCGTGGGTTTAGAAGGACAACATGTAGAGAGAGATGGGTTTGACTCCATGTGGGTTTAGAAGGACAACAACATGTAGAGAGAGATGGGTTTGACTCCACGTGGGTTTAGAAGGACAACATGTAGAGAGAGATGGGTTTGACTCCACGTGGGTTTAGAAGGACAACATGTAGAGAGAGATGGGTTTGACTCCATGTGGGTTTAGAAGGACAACAACATGTAGAGAGAGATGGGTTTGACTCCACGTGGGTTTAGAAGGACAACATGTAGATAGAGATGGGTTTGACTCCACGTGGGTTTAGAAGGACAACATGTAGAGAGATGGGTTTGACTCCACGTGGGTTTAGAAGGACAACAACATGTAGAGAGAGATGGGTTTAACTCCACGTGGGTTTAGAAGTGCAACATGTAGAGAGAGATGGGTTTGACTCCACGTGGGTTTAGAAGGACAACAACATGTAGAGAGAGATGGGTTTGACTCCACGTGGGTTTAGAAGGACAACATGTAGAGAGAGATGGGTTTGACTCCACGTGGGTTTAGAAGGACAACATGTAGAAAGAGATGGGTTTGACTCCACGTGGGTTTAGAAGGACAACAACATGTAGAGAGAGATGGGTTTGACTCCATGTGGGTTTAGAAGGACAACATGTAGAGAGAGATGGGTTTGACTCCACGTGGGTTTAGAAGGACAACAACATGTAGAGAGAGATGGGTTTGACTCCACGTGGGTTTAGAAGGACAACATGTAGAGAGAGATGGGTTTGACTCCACGTGGGTTTAGAAGGACAACATGTAGAGAGAGATGGGTTTGACTCCACGTGGGTTTAGAAGGACAACAACATGTAGAGAGAGATGGGTTTGACTCCACGTGGGTTTAGAACAACAACATGTAGAGAGAGATGGGTTTGACTCCATGTGGGTTTAGAAGGACAACATGTAGAGAGAGATGGGTTTAACTCCACGTGGGTTTAGAAGGACAACAACATGTAGAGAGAGATGGGTTTGACTCCACGTGGGTTTAGAAGGACAACGTGTAGAGAGAGATGGGTTTAACTCCACGTGGGTTTAGAAGAACAACAACATGTAGAGAGAGATGGGTTTGACTCCACGTGGGTTTAGAAGGACAACATGTAGAGAGAGATGGGTTTGACTCCACGTGGGTTTAGAAGTGCAACATGTAGAGAGAGATGGGTTTGACTCCACGTGGGTTTAGAAGGACAACAACATGTAGAGAGAGATGGGTTTGACTCCACGTGGGTTTAGAACAACAACATGTAGAGAGAGATGGGTTTGACTCCATGTGGGTTTAGAAGGACAACATGTAGAGAGAGATGGGTTTAACTCCACGTGGGTTTAGAAGGACAACAACATGTAGAGAGAGATGGGTTTGACTCCACGTGGGTTTAGAAGGACAACGTGTAGAGAGAGATGGGTTTAACTCCACGTGGGTTTAGAAGAACAACAACATGTAGAGAGAGATGGGTTTGACTCCACGTGGGTTTAGAAGGACAACATGTAGAGAGAGATGGGTTTGACTCCACGTGGGTTTAGAAGTGCAACATGTAGAGAGAGATGGGTTTGACTCCACGTGGGTTTAGAAGGACAACAACATGTAGAGAGAGATGGGTTTGACTCCACGTGGGTTTAGAAGGACAACATGTAGAGAGAGATGGGTTTGACTCCACGTGGGTTTAGAAGGACAACATGTAGAGAGAGATGATTTTGACTCCACGTGGGTTTAGAAGGACAACAACATGTAGAGAGAGATGGGTTTGACTCCACGTGGGTTTAGAAGGACAACATGTAGAGAGAGATGGGTTTGACTCCATGTGGGTTTAGAAGGACAACAACATGTAGAGAGAGATGGGTTTGTCTCCACGTGGGTTTAGAAGGACAACATGTAGAGAGAGATGGGTTTGACTCCACGTGGGTTTAGAAGGACAACAACATGTAGAGAGAGTTGGGTTTGACTCCACGTGGGTTTAGAAGGACAACATGTAGAGAGATGGGTTTGACTCCCCGTGGGTTTAGAAGGACAACAACATGTAGAGAGAGATGGGTTTGACTCCACGTGGGTTTAGAAGGACAACAACATGTAGAGAGAGATGGGTTTGACTCCCCGTGGGTTTAGAAGGACAACATGTAGAGAGAGATGGGTTTGACTCCCCGTGGGTTTAGAAGGACAACATGTAGAGAGAGATGGGTTTGACTCCACGTGGGTTTAGAAGGACAACAACATGTAGAGAGAGATGGGTTTGTGTCATGTTTTGTCTTTGATTATCATGTCTTGTCCCTGTGCTTCCCTTCTATTCGTTTCCCTCTGCTGGTCTTATTAGGTTCTTTTCCTCTTTCTATCCCTCTCTCTCTCCCTCCCTCTCTCGCTCTCTCGCTCTCTCTCTCTATCGTTCAGTTCCTGCTCCCAGCTGTTCCTCATTCTCCTAACTACCTCATTTACTCTTTCACACCTGTCCCCTATTTTGCCCTCTGATTAGAGTCCCTATTTCTCCCTCTGTTTTCCGCTTCTGTCCTTGTCGGATCCTTGTTTGATGTTTGCTGTTCTGTGTCCTTGTTCCGCCCTGTCGTGTTTTTGCCTTCTTCAGATGCTGCGTGCGAGCAGGTGTCTATGTCAGCTACGGCCTGTGCCTTCCCGAAGCGACCTGCAGTCTGTGGTCGCGTCTCCAGTCGTTCCTCTCTACTGACGAGAGGATTTCAGTTTTCCTGTTTTGGATTTACCTAAGATAATATCCAGGAGTATCGTGTTTTGTTAAGACTGGAATAAAGACTCTGTTTCTATTAAGTCGCTTTTGGGTCCTCATTCACCAGCATAACAGAAGGATCCGACCAAGAATGGACCCAGCGACTACGGATTCTCGCAACACTGCCGTCGAGTTCCAGGGAGCAATGCTCGGCAGACACGAGCAGGAATTGTCTGCTGCTCATCATGCCGTTGAGACCCTGGCCGCTCAGGTCTCCGACCTCTCAGGACAGTTTCAGAGTCTTCGTCTCGTGCCACCAGCTACTTCCTGGTCTTCCGAGTCTCCGGAACCTAGGGTTAATAACCCACCATGTTACTCTGGGCAGCCCACTGAGTGTCGCTCCTTTCTCACCCAGTGTGATATTGTGTTCTCTCTCCAGCCCAACACATACTCAAGAGAGAGAGCTCGGATCGCTTACGTCATATCACTCCTTACTGGTCGGGCTCGGGAGTGGGGCACAGCTATCTGGGAGGCAAGGGCTGAGTGTTCTAACGATTATCAGAACTTTAAAGAGGAGATGATACGGGTTTTTGATCGTTCAGTTTTTGGGAAGGAGGCTTCCAGGGCCCTGGCTTCCTTATGTCAAGGTGATCGATCCATAACGGATTACTCTATAGAGTTTCGCACTCTTGCTGCCTCCAGTGACTGGAACGAGCCGGCGTTGCTCGCTCGTTTTCTGGAGGGACTCCACGCTGAGGTTAAGGATGAGATTCTCTCCCGGGAGGTTCCTTCCAGCGTGGACTCTTTGATTGCACTCGCCATCCGCATAGAACGACGGGTAGATCTTCGTCACCGAGCTCGTGGAAGAGAGCTCGCGTTAACGGTGTTCCCCCTCTCCGCATCTCAACCATCTCCTCCCACCGGCTCAGTGACTGAGCCCATGCAGCTGGGAGGTATTCGCATCTCGACTAAGGAGAGGGAACGGAGAATCACCAACCGCCTTTGCCTCTATTGCGGTTCTGCTGGACATTTTGTTATTTCATGTCCAGTAAAAGGCCAGAGCTCATCAGTAAGCGGAGGGCTACTGGTGAGCGCTACTACTCAGGTCTCTCCATCAAGATCCTGTACTACCTTGTTGGTTCATCTACGCTGGTCTGGTTCGGCTGCTTCCTGCAGTGCCTTGATAGACTCTGGGGCTGAGGGTTGTTTTATGGACGAAGCATGGGCTCGGAAGCATGACATTCCTCTCAGACAGTTAGGGAAGCCCACGCCCATGTTCGCCTTAGATGGTAGTCTTCTCCCCAGTATCAGATGTGAGACACTACCTTTAACCCTCACAGTATCTGGTAACCACAGTGAGACCATTTCCTTTTTGATTTTTAGTTCACCTTTTACACCTGTTGTTTTGGGTCATCCCTGGCTAGTATGTCATAATCCTTCTATTAATTGGTCTAGTAATTCTATCCTATCCTGGAACGTTTCTTGTCATGTGAAGTGTTTGATGTCTGCTATCCCTCCTGTTTCTTCTGTCCCCTCTTCTCAGGAGGAACCTGGTGATTTGACAGGAGTGCCGGAGGAATATCATGATCTACGCACGGTCTTCAGTCGGTCCAGAGCCAACTCCCTTCCTCCTCACCGGTCGTATGATTGTTGTATTGATCTCCTTCCGGGAACCACCCCCCCTCGGGGTAGACTATACTCTCTGTCGGCTCCCGAACGTAAGGCTCTCGAGGATTATCTGTCTGTTTCTCTCGACGCCGGTACCGTGGTGCCTTCTTCCTCTCCCGCCGGAGCGGGGTTTTTTTTTGTTAAGAAGAAGGACGGTACTCTGCGCCCCTGCGTGGATTATCGAGGGCTGAATGACATAACGGTTAAGAATCGTTATCCGCTTCCCCTTATGTCGTCAGCCTTCGAGATTCTGCAGGGAGCCAGGTTCTTTACTAAGTTGGATCTTCGTAACGCTTACCATCTCGTGCGCATCAGAGAGGGGGACGAGTGGAAAACGGCGTTTAACACTCCGTTAGGGCATTTTGAATACCGGGTTCTGCCGTTCGGTCTCGCTAATGCTCCAGCTGTCTTTCAGGCATTAGTTAATGATGTACTGAGAGACATGCTGAACATCTTTGTTTTCGTTTACCTTGACGATATCCTGATTTTTTCACCGTCACTCGAGATTCATGTTCAGCACGTTCGACGTGTACTCCAGCGCCTTTTAGAGAATTGTCTCTACGTGAAGGCTGAGAAGTGCGCCTTTCATGTCTCCTCTGTCACATTTCTCGGTTCTGTTATTTCCGCTGAAGGCATTCAGATGGATCCCGCTAAGGTCCAGGCTGTCAGCGATTGGCCCGTTCCTAAGTCACGTGTCGAGTTGCAGCGCTTTCTCGGTTTCGCGAATTTCTATCGGCGTTTCATTCGTAATTTCGGTCAAGTGGCTGCTCCTCTCACAGCTCTGACTTCTGTCAAGACGTGCTTTAAGTGGTCCGGTTCCGCCCAGGGAGCTTTTGATCTCCTCAAGAAGCGTTTTACATCCGCTCCTATCCTTGTTACTCCTGACGTCTCTAAACAATTTATTGTCGAGGTTGACGCTTCAGAGGTGGACGTGGGAGCCATTCTGTCCCAGCGCTTCCATTCTGACGATAAGGTCCATCCTTGCGCTTATTTTTCTCATCGCCTGTCGCCATCGGAACGCAACTATGATGTGGGTAACCGCGAACTGCTCGCCATCCGCTTAGCCCTAGGCGAATGGCGACAGTGGTTGGAGGGAGCGACCGTCCCTTTTGTCGTTTGGACTGACCATAAGAACCTTGAGTACATCCGTTCTGCCAAACGACTTAATGCACGTCAAGCTCGTTGGGCGTTGTTTTTCGCTCGTTTCGAGTTCGTGATTTCTTATCGCCCGGGAAATAAGAACACCAAGCCTGATGCCTTATCCCGTCTCTTTGGTTCTTCTGTGGCTTCTACCGACCCCGAGGGGATTCTCCCTGAGGGGCGTGTTGTCGGGTTGACTGTCTGGGGAATTGAGAGACAGGTAAAGCAAGCACTCACTCACACTGCGTCGCCGCGCGCTTGTCCTAGTAACCTTCTGTTCGTTCCTGTCTCTACTCGTCTGGCTGTTCTTCAGTGGGCTCACTCTGCCAAGTTAGCTGGCCACCCCGGCGTTCGGGGTACGCTTGCTTCTATTCGCCAGCGGTTTTGGTGGCCTACTCAGGAGCGTGACACGCGCCGTTTCGTGGCTGCTTGTTCGGACTGCGCGCAGACTAAGTCAGGTAACTCTCCTCCTGCCGGTCGTCTCAGACCGCTTCCCATTCCTTCTCGACCATGGTCTCACATCGCCTTAGACTTTATTACCGGTCTGCCTTCGTCTGCGGGGAAGACTGTGATTCTTACGGTTGTCGATAGGTTCTCTAAGGCGGCACATTTCATTCCCCTCGCTAAGCTTCCTTCCGCTAAGGAGACGGCACAAATCATCATTGAGAATGTGTTCAGAATTCATGGCCTCCCGTTAGACGCCGTTTCAGACAGAGGCCCGCAATTCACGTCACAGTTTTGGAGGGAGTTCTGTCGTTTGATTGGTGCTTCCGTCAGTCTCTCTTCCGGGTTTCATCCCCAGTCTAACGGTCAAGCAGAAAGGGCCAATCAGTCGATTGGTCGCATATTACGCAGCCTTTCTTTTCGAAACCCTGCGTCTTGGGCAGAACAGCTCCCCTGGGCAGAATACGCTCACAACTCGCTTCCTTCGTCTGCTACCGGGCTATCTCCGTTTCAGAGTAGTCTTGGGTACCAGCCTCCTCTGTTCTCGTCCCAGCTCGCCGAGTCCAGCGTTCCCTCCGCTCAGGCTTTTGTCCAACGTTGTGAGCGCACCTGGAGGAGGGTCAGGTCTGCACTTTGCCGTTACAGGGCGCAGACTGTGAGAGCCGCCAATAAACGTAGGATTAAGAGTCCTAGGTATTGTCGCGGTCAGAGAGTGTGGCTTTCCACTCGTAACCTTCCCCTTACGACAGCTTCTCGCAAGTTGACTCCGCGGTTCATTGGTCCGTTCCGTGTCTCTCAGGTCGTCAATCCTGTCGCTGTGCGACTGCTTCTTCCGCGACATCTTCGTCGCGTCCACCCTGTCTTCCATGTCTCCTGTGTTAAGCCTTTTCTTCGCGCCCCCGTTCGTCTTCCCTCCCCCCCCCCCGTCCTTGTCGAGGGCGCACCTATTTACAAGGTACGGAAGATCATGGACATGCGTTCTCGGGGACGTGGTCACCAGTACTTAGTGGATTGGGAGGGTTACGGTCCTGAGGAGAGGAGTTGGGTTCCATCTCGGGACGTGCTGGACCGTTCGTTGATTGATGATTTCCTCCGTTGCCGCCAGGGTTCCTCCTCGAGTGCGCCAGGAGGCGCTCGGTGAGTGGGGGGGTACTGTCATGTTTTGTCTTTGATTATCATGTCTTGTCCCTGTGCTTCCCTTCTATTCGTTTCCCTCTGCTGGTCTTATTAGGTTCTTTTCCTCTTTCTATCCCTCTCTCTCTCCCTCCCTCTCTCGCTCTCTCGCTCTCTCTCTCTATCGTTCCGTTCCTGCTCCCAGCTGTTCCTCATTCTCCTAACTACCTCATTTACTCTTTCACACCTGTCCCCTATTTTGCCCTCTGATTAGAGTCCCTATTTCTCCCTCTGTTTTCCGCTTCTGTCCTTGTCGGATCCTTGTTTGATGTTTGCTGTTCTGTGTCCTTGTTCCGCCCTGTCGTGTTTTTGCCTTCTTCAGATGCTGCGTGCGAGCAGGTGTCTATGTCAGCTACGGCCTGTGCCTTCCCGAAGCGACCTGCAGTCTGTGGTCGCGTCTCCAGTCGTTCCTCTCTACTGACGAGAGGATTTCAGTTTTCCTGTTTTGGATTTACCTAAGATAATATCCAGGAGTATCGTGTTTTGTTAAGACTGGAATAAAGACTCTGTTTCTATTAAGTCGCTTTTGGGTCCTCATTCACCAGCATAACAGTTTGACTCCACGTGGGTTTAGAAGGACAACAACATGTAGAGAGAGATGGGTTTGTTCCACGTGGGTTTAGAAGGACAACAACATGTAGAGAGAGATGGGGTTTGACTCCACGTGGGTTTAGAAGGACAACAACATGTAGAGAGAGATGGGTTTGACTCCACGTGGGTTTAGAAGGACAACAACATGTAGAGAGAAATGGGTTTGACTCCACGTGGGTTTAGAACAACAACATGTAGAGAGAGATGGTGTTGGTGTTGGACCCCAGGAAGATTAGCTAGCGTTATGGCGTTAGCTAATGGGGATCCTAATAAAAATGACAAAATTACAAAATTACAATGCACTAACCACTGGGCACAGATGTCAATGTCTATTCCAGGTTGGTTCAACTTAACTTCATAAACAGGAAGTGGAACCAACGTTGGTTCAACCAGTGTGAGCTCAGTGGGTAACTAGTGGTAACAGACTGACGCCATGATGTCTCTGGTATCTGTGAGCCCAGTGGGTAACTAGTGGTAACAGACTGACGCCATGATGTCTCTGGTATCTGTGAGCCCAGTGGGTAACTAGTGGTAACAGACTGACGCCATGATGTCTCTGGTATCTGTGAGCTCAGTGGGTAACTAGTGGTAACAGACTGACGCCATGATGTCTCTGTTATCTGTGAGCCCAGTGGGTAACTAGTGGTAACAGACTGACGCCATGATGTCTCTGGTATCTGTGAGCCCAGTGGGTAACTAGTGGTAACAGACTGACAACATGATGTCTCTGTTATCTGTGAGCCCAGTGGGTAACTAGTGGTAACAGACTGACGCCATGATGTCTCTGTTATCTGTGAGCCCAGTGGGTAACTAGTGGTAACAGACTGACGCCATGATGTCTCTGGTATCTGTGAGCTCAGTGGGTAACTAGTGGTAACAGACTGACAACATGATGTCTCTGGTATCTGTGAGCCCAGTGGGTAACTAGTGGTAACAGACTGACGCCATGATGTCTCTGTTATCTGTGAGCTCAGTGGGTAACTAGTGGTAACAGACTGACGCCATGATGTCTCTGGTATCTGTGAGCCCAGTGGGTAACTAGTGGTAACAGACTGACGCCATGATGTCTCTGGTATCTGTGAGCCCAGTGGGTAACTAGTGGTAACAGACTGACAACATGATGTCTCTGTTATCTGTGAGCCCAGTGGGTAACTAGTGGTAACAGACTGACGCCATGATGTCTCTGGTATCTGTGAGCCCAGTGGGTAACTAGTGGTAACAGACTGACAACATGATGTCTCTGGTATCTGTGAGCTCAGTGGGTAACTAGTGGTAACAGACTGACGACATGATGTCTCTGGTATCTGTGAGCTCAGTGGGTAACTAGTGGTAACAGACTGACAACATGATGTCTCTGGTATCTGTGAGCCCAGTGGGTAACTAGTGGTAACAGACTGACGACATGATGTCTCTGGTATCTGTGAGCCCAGTGGGTAACTAGTGGTAACAGACTGACAACATGATGTCTCTGGTATCTGTGAGAGTTACGGTGCTGCTAGAAGCCACCAGCTCTCTCTCTGCATTAGCAGCCGTCTGTTATGGTTGGACAAATGTGCTCATCTTGTCTGTGTAGACTGCTCTGCGGTGGAATTTGTAGGGGTATTTTTACTTTTAAAAGACTGAAATATGCCCCAGAAATATTTGTGAATAATCACCAGCAGTCGAAGTAAAATAATATTCCAATCTGTTTGACTAACCTTTTCAGGGACTTCAGTATCCCTTGGCTTGAGGAACACGTTCCGAGCCTTGGCATTGGGTAGCAGCAGCAGCAGATCATTTCATATTCTTTATCCTGTGCCAAACACTTTTATTCAGTGAGTCTAAATTATTAACAATAGCTGCTGGCTGCATGATTGCCTCAACCTAGCTAGTTAAATGTACGCTTTCCCTATGCACAAGGCTATGAATTCCTTCCAGCAGTGGGCGAGCGGAGTTGGCCGTTAAAGACGTGATTTGCATCTCTGGCCGGTAGCCCCTACTCATAAGACTGCTAGAAGCCCTTGGCAGGCCTGCATTTGCATCTCTGGCGTTGTGCCTCCACTCAGAGGACAGCAATAAGCCCTAAGCAAGCCATCTACAGTAGCCATGAATTCATTTGAAAGACATACATTTTTCTGATCTCAAATTCAGCCTGCCACCTTCCAGCAAACCACAGCCAGCCAGAGGCTGCAAGATGTTTTGTTGTTTCTATAAATACCTTACATTTGTTGTGACTTTAATTTGATTAAATTTTTTGCCAATTTAAAGAACACAATACAACCACACGTGGACAAAATGCATTTAAAAAGATCCAGGATGACATGAAAAGTGATACACCTAATAATTTACAATTTATGTAGATGCCCATAAATAGCCAACATAACTGTTCTCAACTTAAATGTAAATACGTATTGGAAATATCTGCCATCTGTCACAATAAACACATATCTAAAATACAGGGGTGGGGGAGGGAAACATGTTAAGATAGTGCTTCATTTCGGATGCTACCTTGTATTCTGTGGCAGATTCTACCTTGCATTCTCTGGCGAATGCTACCTTGCAGTCTGTGGCAGATTCTACCTTGCATTCTCTGGCGAATGCTACCTTGCAGTCTGTGGCAGATTCTACCTTGTATTCTCTGGCGAATGCTACCTTGCAGTCTCTGGCGAATGCTACCTTGCAGTCTGTGGCAGATTCTACCTTGTATTCTCTGGTGAATGCTACCTTGCAGTCTGTGGCAGATTCTACCTTATATTCTTTTGCGGATGCTACCTTGCAGTCTGTGGCAGATTCTACCTTATATTCTTTGGCGGATGCTACCTTGCATTCTGTGGCGGATACTACCTTGTATTCTGTGGCGGGTCTACCTTGTATTCCGTGGCGGATCTACCTTGTATTCTGTGGCGGATACTACCTTGTATTCTGTGGCGGGTCTACCTTGTATTCCGTGGCGGATGCTACCTTGCATTCTGTGGCGGATACTACCTTGTATTCTGTGGCGGGTCTACCTTGTATTCCGTGGCGGATTCTACCTGGCATTCTGTGGCGGATGCTACCTTGCATTCTGTGGCGGATACTACCTTGTATTCTGTGGCGGGTCTTCCTTGTATTCCGTGGCGGATGCTACCTTGTATTCCGTGGCGGATCCTACCTTGTATACCGTGGCGGATGCTACCTTGTATTCTGTGGCGGATTCTACCTGGTATTCTGTGGCAGATGCTACCTTGCATTATCTGGTGAATGCTACCTTGCAGTCTGTGGCGGATGCTACATTGTATTCTGTGGCATATGCTACCTTGTATTCTGTGGCATATTCTACCTTGTATTCTGTGGCAGATGCTACCTTGTAGTCTGTGGCGGATGCTACCTTGTAGTCTGTGGCGGATGCTACCTTGCATTCTGTTAAACTGTCTGCCATCGCTGGGTCATGGGATAAGACCTGTTTCAAGGACTTGTTTCTGAAGACTATTCTTTGACATTAAGTTTTGATATTATTGTGTTACACTGGTTTGCTCCACTTTGAAGTGAATGCTGAAACTCATGTGTAAGACCTTGTGTGATTCAAATGTCACTCGATGTTCTTTCTTTGTGTATAGAAGGCATCTGAAAGAACCCTCCAACCCGGGATGCCAACCCGAGATGCCAGATTTGTGTGTATTAGGAAGTTGTTGGGGAATTGTTGGATTACTTGTTAGATATTACTGCACTGTCGGAACTAGAAGCACAAGCATTTCGCTACACTCGCATTAACATCTGCTAACCATGTATATGTGACCAATAACATTTGATTTGATTTGATGAAGGGGTCCAAATTCAGGTCACCCGTTACCTGTCCTCCGATTGAAGGCGGGAGGGGCGGTGCACAGGGGAGAGTGATCCCAGGCAGTGAGTCAAGTCTCTCAGTCCCTCTGTCTCAAAGCCAGCCTCTACGCCCAAGAGCCACAAGAGTGTTTCAACAGCTGAACCCTGGGCTGAGTACTGCATCTTACCACACACTTACCATTTATTAATACTCTGTATGCACTGAAATCACTTTAGTCTACCACACCAAGGAATAGTTATGCTACCCTACTGAACTACTAAAGTACACTGAACAAAAATATAAACTCACCATGCAACAGTTTCAAAGGTTTTACTGAGTTACTATAAGGAAATCAGTCAATTGAAATAGTAAATTCATTATGGATTTCACATGACTGGGAATACAGATATGCATCTGTTGGTCACATCCAATGTATCTTAAACAATACAAATACATACACGTATTAACAATAAGTGGTGACAGGGAGAAAAAAGCGTCTTGCTTCCGACTGGCAGCTGTAGTGTTGAAGGGCCGGTGGGCTGTGTGAGGAAAACGGAACGGCTGCCGCTTGACACAGCAGCCTTGACACAGCAGCCTGCGGGCGCCACGTGAATGAGGCCGATGCGCACGGTGCTCAACCATTTCAACTCGTCCAATAAGAAAACATCTGCTTTCTTTTCCATTGCAAAATATTTTTCAATGTTGTGAACCAATGAATATGTAAACATGTTCGGTGCTGCTGATTTGAAAGTGGTTTGGCGGCGAAACACCAGATTGAAAAGTACTGGAGCAAATGCTGTCTAGCCACATGTTTTGCCAGCGGCTCTGCAGACACACACACACACACACACACACACACACACACACACACACACACACACACACACACACACACACACACACACACACACACACACACACACACACACACACACACACACACACACACACACACACACACACAGTCTGGTCAGCAGGCCCAGGAGAGCAGGGGGTCTGGAAGAGTGATGGTATTTGATGACCCTGTTCTATGTTCCACTGATCCACAGCCAAACAGAGCAGCTAGTGATTAACCTCACTGCGGAAGAGATGGAGTGCGGCATAGCAGAGAGGGGATCTGGGAAATACTGTATTATTAAACCTGACAGAGCTGTGGGCAAGACACACACGTAATCATGGACACACACACACACACACACACACACACACACACACACACACACACACACACACACACACACACACACACACACACACACACATACACACACGTCTGTCCTTGCATTCATTTCTGATCCTAGCAGACCTGAAAGTTCTCATCACTGTTCTAGCAGTTGATGCATCAGCATTTCTAGTTATTTACTGAATCAAACTCACTCATAGACTTCCATATTGCAGACAATGTACTGTATTACTGTAGTTAGATATCAGAGGAGACTATGTACTGTATTACTGTAGCTAGATATCAGAGGAGACGATGTGCTGTATTACTGTAGCTAGATATCAGAGGAGACGATGTACTGTATTACTGTAGTTAGATATCAGAGGAGACGATGTACTGTATTACTGTAGTTAGATATCAGAGGAGATGATGTACTGTATTACTGTAGTTAGATATCAGAGGAGACTATGTACTGTATTACTGTAGCTAGATATCAGAGGAGACTATGTACTGTATTACTGTAGCTAGATATCAGAGGAGACTATGTACTGTATTACTGTAGCTAGATATCAGAGGGGACTATGTACTGTATTACTGTAGCTAGATATCAGAGGAGACTATGTACTGTATTACTGTAGCTAGATATCAGAGGAGACTATGTACTGTATTACTGTAGCTAGATATCAGAGGAGACGATGTACTGTATTACTGTAGTTAGATATCAGAGGAGACTATGTACTGTATTACTGTAGCTAGATATCAGAGGAGACGATGTACTGTATTACTGTAGTTAGATATCAGAGGGGACTATGTACTGTATTACTGTAGCTAGATATCAGAGGAGACTATGTACTGTATTACTGTAGCTAGATATCAGAGGAGACTATGTACTGTATTACTGTAGTTAGATATCAGAGGAGACGATGTACTGTATTACTGTAGCTAGATATCAGAGGAGACGATGTATTGTATTACTGTAGTTAGATATCAGAGGAGACGATGTACTGTATTACTGTAGCTAGATATCAGAGGAGACGATGTACTGTATTACTGTAGCTAGATATCAGAGGAGACTATGTACTGTATTACTGTAGCTAGATATCAGAGGAGACTATGTACTGTATTACTGTAGTTAGATATCAGAGGAGACGATGTACTGTATTACTGTAGCTAGATATCAGAGGAGACGATGTATTGTATTACCGTAGCTAGATATCAGAGGAGACGATGTACTGTATTGCTGTAGCTAGATATCAGAGTAGACGATGTACTGTATTACCGTAGTTAGATATCAGAGGAGACGATGTACTGTATTACTGTAGCTAGATATCAGAGGAGACGATGTACTGTATTACTGTAGCTAGATATCAGAGTAGAGGATGTACTGTATTACTGTAGCTAGATATCAGAGGAGACTATGTACTGTATTACTGTAGCTAGATATCAGAGGAGACTATGTACTGTATTACTCTAGCTAGATATCAGAGGAGACGATGTATTGTATTACCGTAGCTAGATATCAGAGGAGATTATGTACTGTATTACTGTAGCTAGATATCAGAGGGGACTATGTACTGTATTACTGTAGCTAGATATCAGAGGAGACTATGTACTGTATTACTGTAGCTAGATATCAGAGGAGACTATGTACTGTATTACTGTAGCTAGATATCAGAGGAGACGATGTACTGTATTACTGTAGCTAGATATCAGAGGAGACGATGTACTGTATTACTGTAGTTAGATATCAGAGGAGACTATGTACTGTATTACTGTAGCTAGATATCAGAGGAGACGATGTACTGTATTACTGTAGTTAGAGAAGCTGTTCCCAAACTAGAGGTTGTGACCCCATGTGGGGTTGCCTGATATGAAAATGGGGTCGCGGGAGAATTTCTAACATCCTGGATGGAATTTCCACAAAAATACATATACACTGCTCAAAAAAATAAAGGGAACACTTAAACAACACAATGTAACTCCAAGTCAATCACACTTTTGTGAAATCAAACTGTCCACTTAGGAAGCAACACTGATTGACAATAAATTTCACATGCTGTTGTGCAAATGGAATAGACAACAGGTGGAAATTATAGGCAATTAGCAAGACATCCCCAATAAAGGAGTGGTTCTGCAGGTGGTGACCACAGACCACTTCTCAGTTCCTATGCTTCCTGGCTGATGTTTTGGTCACTTTTGAATGCTGGCGGTGCTTTCACTCTAGTGGTAGCATGAGACGGAGTCTACAACCCACACAAGTGGCTCAGGTAGTGCAGCTCATCCAGGATGGCACATCAATACGAGCTGTGGCAAGAAGGTTTGCTGTGTCTGTCAGCGTAGTGTCCAGAGCATGGAGGCGCTACCAGGAGACAGGCCAGTACATCAGGAGACGTGGAGGAGGCCGTAGGAGGGCAACAACCCAGCAGCAGGACCGCTACCTCCGCCTTTGTGCAAGGAGGAGCACTGCCAGAGCCCTGCAAAATGACCTCCAGCAGGCCACAAATGTGCATGTGTCTGCTCAAACGGTCAGAAACTCCATGAGGGTGGTTTGAGGGCCCGACGTCCACAGGTGGGGGTTGTGCTTACAGCCCTACACCGTGCAGGACGTTTGGCATTTGCCAGAGAACACCAAGATTGGCAAATTCGCCACTGGCGCCCTGTGCTCTTCACAGATGAAAGCAGGTTCACACTGAGCACATGTGACAGACGTGACAGAGTCTGGAGACGCCGTGGAGAACGTTCTGCTGCCTGCAACATCCTCCAGCATGACCGGTTTGGCGGTGGGTCAGTCATGGTGTGGGGTGGCATTTCTTTGGGGGGGCGCACAGCCCTCCATGTGCTCGCCAGAGGTAGCCTGACTGCCATTAGGTACCGAGATGAGATCCTCAGACCCCTTGTGAGACCATATGCTGGTGCGGTTGGCCCTGGGTTCCTCCTAATGCAAGACAATGCTAGACCTCATGTGGCTGGAGTGTGTCAGCAGTTCCTGCAAGAGGAAGGCATTGATGCTATGGACTGGCCCGCCCGTTCCCCAGACCTGAATCCAATTGAGCACATCTGGGACATCATGTCTCGCTCCATCCACCAACGCCACGTTGCACCACAGACTGTCCAGGAGTTGGCGGATGCTTTAGTCCAGGTCTGGGAGGAGATCCCTCAGGAGACCATCCGCCACCTCATCAGGAGCATGCCCAGGCGTTGTAGGGAGGTCATACAGGCACGTGGAGGCCACACACACTACTGAGCCTCATTTTTACTTGTTTTAAGGACATTACATCAAAGTTGGATCAGCCTGTAGTGTGGTTTTCCACTTTAATTTTGAGTGTGACTCCAAATCCAGACCTCCATGGGTTGATAAATTTGATTTCCACTGATAATTTTTGTGTGATTTTGTTGTCAGCACATTCAACTATGTAAAGAAAAAAGTATTTAATAAGAATATTTCATTCATTCAGATCTAGGATGTGTTATTTTAGTGTTCCCTTTATTTTTTTGAGCAGTGTATATATAATAATATTATTTTCTTCGTCTCTCTCTAAATCATTGTAATGTGGTTGACCTTAAAAATCTAAATGAAAATTATTCAAATATAAAAGTCAAAATATCAACCCTAGAGAAAGAGCCCTTAGATCCTGGGGAAAAGGCTGCACTTGACAGCTGCACTTGAATCATTCCTACGGTGAATGGCTCAGCCCGCTACGCTATGAAACCACACACTATTGCAGAGACTTAGATATTACAGGATGCAATTGATGTGGTGAAAACAGTGTGTGGGGAGGCAGAGGCACAGAAACTCACAGCAAAACCTTTGTCAGTTAACATTGTGAAACTAAGAGTCGATGCTGTAGCGATCAAGAGGAAACTCTGACTGGACGACTCCAACACTCCCCAGCTGATGCTCTCCAGATGGACGTTAGCTGTGAGGGCCGAGGTGCCCATGTATTGACTTCTGTTCTCTATACATGTCGGAGGATAGTATTCACGAGGACGTAATGTTTCGGTCTTTACGATTCCGGAGCATGAAACGGCACAGGGGATGTTCAGTGTGCTGCGTGACTATATTGACGAAAAACATTCTCCGTGGGGATTGAATGGTGGGCTTTTTGCACAGATGGGGCTCCATTTATCACAGGATGGTGGGGCAGGCCTCTACACTCTAGTTATGAATGTGTCTCCCTCTGCCATAATGGAATAGATCCTTGTCGTGCTCTGGTCCCATATCTCCACGTAGTTTAGTGAACAGGCGTGAGCCACGTACTTTACAATCAAAGTTACCTGCTTCATATCTCAGAGTTCTGCACTCAGCTCTTTTTCCGCCAGTTGCTTTCGGTGTATTCATTATAGCTCATTGGGCGTATCATACAGTGCATCCACCCCGAGGCTTGGTGGTTATCGAGGGGGAGTGTTGGAGAAATAAATAAATAAATGAGAAAGGACTCATATTCAATAGGAGTTGCTGTACTCGTTTATAGTTTACAGTATACAGTACCGATCTCCGAATATTAGAGATAATATTCAATAAGAGTTGCTGTACTCATTTACAGTTTACAGTACCGATCTCCATATATTAGAGATAATATTCAATAAGAGGTGCTGTACTCATTTACAGTATACAGTACCGATCTCCATATATTAGAGATAATATTCAATAAGAGGTGCTGTACTCATTTACAGTATACAGTACCGATCTCCATATATTCGAGATAATATTCAATAAGGGTTGCTGTACTCATTTATGCTTTACAATAACGATCTCCATATTTCAAAGATAATATTCAACAAGAGGTGCTGTACTCATATACAGTATACAGTACCGATCTCCATATTTCAGAGATAATATTCAACCAGATGTGCCGGTACTCAAGCAGTAGAACAGTAAAACAGAAGTCCCATACCCATGAGCACTGCTCTCACAAATGTTAACCTAACGTAGCAGGAGTAAAAGAAACACCTGAAACTAGAGTTCAGATGGAATGGCACTTTGTTAACTTCCTTAAAGTGGAAGTCGCTGTCACAGGCTCTATTTCCATTTCCCTTGAAAACCGGAACATCCGGTTGTTGGGACTCCGCAGAGGATAACCAAATGTAAATGTTTTAGGAAAGAGTGTGATGGGAGTGGGAGTTTACTAGGCTCATAACTCTGATAATCTGCCTGTCGTTAATCTGTCTGAGACTGATAATCTGTCTGTCCTTAATCGGTTTGAGATTGATAATCTGTCTGTCTTTAATCTGTCTGAGACTGATAATCTGTCTGTCCTTAATCGGTTTGAGACTGATAATATGTCTGTCTTTAATCTGTCTGAGACTGATAATCTGTCTGTCTTTAATCTGTTTGAGATTGATAATCTGTCTGTCTTTAATCTGTCTGACACTGATAATGTGTCTGTCTTTAATCGGTTTGAGACTGATAATCTGTCTGTCCTTAATCTGTGTGAGACTGACAATCTGTCTGTCCTTAATCTGTTTGAGACTGATAATCTGTCTGTCTTTAATCGGTTTGAGACTGATAATCTGTCTGTCCTTAATCTGTTTGAGACTGATAATCTGTCTGTCCTTGATCTGTCTGAGACTGATAATATGTCTGTCTTTAATCTGTTTGAGACTGATAATCTGTCTGTCTTTAATCTGTCTGAGACTGATAATCTGTCTGTCTTTAATCGGTCTGAGACTGAGACCATCTCCCTTTGGGTTGAAAGACTCTGGACAAAGATCTTACCCATCTCACTTTGGGTATAAAGACTCTGGACAAAGATCTTACCCATCTCACTTTCGGTTTAAAGACTCTGGACAAAGATCTTACCCATCTCACTTTGGGTTTAAAGACTCTGGACAAAGATCTTACCCATCTCACTTTGGGTTTAAAGACTCAGGACAAAGATCTTACCCATCTCACTTTGGGTTTAAAGACTCTGGACAAAGATCTTACCCATCTCACTTTGGGTTTAAAGACTCAGGACAAAGATCTTACCCATCTCACTTTGGGTTTAAAGACTCTGGACAAAGATCTTACCCATCTCACTTTGGGTTTAAAGACTCTGGACAAAGATCTTACCCATCTCACTTTGGGTTTAAAGACTGGACAAAGATCTTACCCATCTCACTTTGGGTTTAAAGACTCTGGACAAAGATCTTACCCATCTCACTTTGGGTTTAAAGACTCTGGACAAAGATCTTACCCATCTCACTTTGGGTTTAAAGACTCTGGACAAAGAGCTTACCCATCTCACTTTGGGTTTAAAGCCTCTGGACAAAGATCTTACCCATCTCACTTTGGGTTTAAAGACTCTGGACAAAGATCTTACACATCTCACTTTGGGTTTAAAGACTGGACAAAGATCTTACCCATCTCACTTTGGGTTTAAAGACTCTGGACAAAGATCTTACCCATCTAACTTGGTTATAAAGACTCTGGACAAAGATCTTACACATCTCACTTTGGGTTTAAAGACTGGACAAAGATCTTACACATCTCACTTTGGGTTTAAAGACTGGACAAAGATCTTACCCATCTCACTTTGGGTTTAAAGACTCTGGACAAAGATCTTACCCATCTCACTCAGGAAATGGCTAGGGATAGACATGTAGGCTTTTATTCTCTTGTAGTGGGTGTGTTTGCGGGTGTTCGCATGTGTGTGTGCGTGTGTGCGAGCGTGTGTGTGTGCGCGCGTTTGTAAATGTATGGGGGATTGTGTGCTTGCATGTGTATGTGTGTGAATGCGTGTGTGTGTGTGTGTGTGTGTGAACATATTATCCACTTCACTCAGTTAATGACTGGGCTAGGTATACAGTGGGATGAGAACAGCTCAAAAAATGAAAGACCACAGGAGTAGCACTTACAGGCTTTCACTGAGTGGAGACAGCAGTACCTCGACTAGTTAACAATGCAGGGATAGTGCACAGAACACAACACTTAAGAGGCATGTGGTAGTATCCGCCTCATTCAGGTAATGACTGTATGGGACTAGGTAAGGAGGTGAAAGAACGGCTCATTCAGGTAATAACTGCATTTGGCTAGGTAAGGAGGTAATGACTACATGGTGCCAGGAGTTAGAGCACAGGGATAGGAGTTAGAACACAGGGATATGAGTTAGAACACAGGGATAGGAGTTAGAACACAGGGATAGGAGTTAGAACACAGGGATATGAGTTAGAACACAGGGATATGAGTTAGAACACAGGGATAGGAGTTAGAACACAGGGATAGGAGTTGGAGTTAGAACACAGGGATAGGAGTTAGAGCACAGGGATAGGAGTTAGAACATAGGGATATGAGTTAGAACACAGGGATAGGAGTTAGAACACAGGGATATGAGTTAGAACACAGGGATAGGAGTTAGAACAAAGGGATAGGAGTTAGAACACAGGGATAGGAGTTAGAACACAGGGATAGGAGTTAGAACACAGGGATAGGAGTTAGAACACAGGGATAGGAGTTAGAGCACAGGGATAGGAGTTAGAGCACAGGGATAGGAGTTAGAGCACAGGGATAGGAGTTAGAGGACAGGGATAGGAGTTAGAGCACAGGGATAGGAGTTAGAACACAGGGATAGGAGTTAGAGCACAGGGATAGGAGTTAAAACACAGGGATAGGAGTTAGAACACAGGGATATGAGTTAGAACACAGGGATAGGAGTTAGAGCACAGGGATAGGAGTTAGAACACAGGGATAGGAGTTAGAACACAGGGATAGGAGTTAAAACACAGGGATATGAGTTAGAACACAGGGACAGGAGTTAGAACACAGGGATAGGAGTTAGAACACAGGGATATGAGTTAGAACACAGGGATAGGAGTTAGAGCACAGGGATAGGAGTTAGAACACAGGGATAGGAGTTAGAGCACAGGGATAGGAGTTAGAACACAGGGATATGAGTTAGAACACAGGGATAGGAGTTAGAGCACAGGGATAGGAGTTAGAACACAGGGATAGGAGTTAGAACACAGGGATAGGAGTTAGAACACAGGGATAGGAGTTAGAACACAGGGATAGGAGATAGAACAGAAACATGATCTTTTGAAAAACACATAGGGAGGAAACAAGCCGTTTATAGTCATATCTCCTTCTCCATCACTGTGGTCTGGACTATGCTGTACCTAAACATCCCTTCCACATAGACGGTTTCTCATTTGTACTTCACACCATACCATTACTCCCCTGCATACCCCACACCATACCATTACTCCCCTGCATACCCCACACCATACCATTACTCCCCTGCATACCCCACACCATACCGTTACTCCCCTGCATACCCCACACCATACCATTACTCCCCTGCATACCCCACACCATACCATTACTCCCCTGCATACCCCACACCATACCATTACTCCCTTGCATACCCCACACCATACCATTACTCCCCTGCATACCCCACACCATACCATTACTCCCCTGCATACCCCACACCATACCATTACTCCCCTGCGTACCCCACACCATACCATTACTCCCCTGCATACCCCACACTATGCCATTACTCCCCTGCATACCCCACACTATACCACTACTCCCCTGCATACCCCACACCATACCATTACTCCCCTGCATACCCCACACTATACTATTACTCCCCTGCATACCCCACACCATACCATTACTCCCCTGCATACCCCACACCATACCATTACTCCCCTGCATACCCCACACCATACCGTTACTCCCCTGCATACCCCACACCATACCGTTACTCCCCTGCATACCCCACACTATACCATTACTCCCCTTTATACCCCACACCATACCATTACTCCCCTGCATACCCCACACCATACTATTACTCCCCTGCATACCCCACACTATACCATTACTCCCCTGCATACCACACACTATACCATTACTCCCCTGCATACCCCACACCATACCATTACTCCCCTGCATACCCCACACCATATCTGTACTCCCCTGCATACCCCACACTATACCATTACTCCCCTGCATACCCCACACCATACCATTACTTCCCTGCATACCCCACACCATACCATTACTCCCCTGCATACCCCACACCATACCATTGCTCCCCTGCATACCCCACACCATACCATTACTCCCTTGCATACCCCACACCATACCATTGCTCCCCTGCATACCCCACACCATACCATTACTCCCCTGCATACCCCACACCATACCATTACTCCCCTGCATACCCCACACCATACCGTTACTCCCCTGCATACCCCACACCATACCATTACTCCCCTGCATACCCCACACCATACCATTACTCCCCTGCATACCCCACACCATACCATTACTCCCCTGCATACCCCACACCATACCATTACTCCCCTGCATACCCCACACCATACCATTACTCCCCTGCATACCCCACACCATACCATTACTCCCCTGCGTACCCCACACCATACCATTACTCCCCTGCGTACCCCACACCATACCATTACTCCCCTGCATACCCCACACTATGCCATTACTCCCCTGCATACCCCACACTATACCACTACTCCCCTGCATACCCCACACCATACCATTACTCCCCTGCATACCCCACACTATACTATTACTCCCCTGCATACCCCACACCATACCATTACTCCCCTGCATACCCCACACCATACCATTACTCCCCTGCATACCCCACACCATACCGTTACTCCCCTGCATACCCCACACCATACCGTTACTCCCCTGCATACCCCACACTATACCATTACTCCCCTTTATACCCCACACCATACCATTACTCCCCTGCATACCCCACACCATACCATTACTCCCCTGCATACC
>NC_052309.1:90006675-90014175 GCF_016432855.1 Salvelinus namaycush | reverse complement strand
AAGGGCCCTGACCTCCAGGGGCCCTGACCTCCAGGGGCCCTGACCTCCAGAGGGCCTCCATTGATTTTGTTAGTCACTCTCACTCAGATATCATATTAACATGGCAGAAGTTATGGCAAAAGGTGTAGAATAGCAGGAAATTAGCTTTTAAACTGAAAAAATGTCTCTCCACCCCATTGCAAAATGTGTAAAATTGCAAGAATTTAGCTGTAAAATTGATAATCTTGCTCTCCACCGAATGGCAAAATGAGTAGAAAAGTTAGTTATAACATGTTTAAATGTTCTCTCCGCCCCCTTGGAAAAATGTGTAGAATTGCTGAAAACTTGCTTTAAAACTGCAACATTTTCTCTCTGCCGTCAAGAGGGGGGGGGGGGGGGGGCAGTAAAATGTTTTGCCTGTGAGGTGGGGGCCGGCCCTGAGTACAACCCCTGGACAGGACACTAGTCTGTTGTAGGGCCTTTGATGTGAGGCAGTCAAAATCAAGACAACCTGGAAATGTACTTGTATTTATTAAGGATCCCCATTTAATGTTCCTGGGGTTTATTATGAATCCTATTAGTTCCTGCCGAGGCAGCAGCTACTCTCCCTGGGGTTTATTATGGATCCTATTAATTCCTGCCAAGGCAGCAGCTACTCTTCCTGGCGTTTATTATGAATCCTATTAGTTCCTGCCGAGGCAGCAGCTACTCTCCCTGGGGTTTATTATGGATCCTATTAGTTCCTGCCAAGGCAGCAGCTACTCTTCCTGGGGTTTATTATGGATCCCCATTAGTTCCTGCCAAAGCAGCAGCTACTCTCCCTGGGGTTTATTATGGATCCTATTAGTTCCTGCCAAGGCAGCAGCTACTCTTCCTGGGGTTTATTATGGATCCCCATTAGTTCCTGCCGAGGCAGCAGCTACTCTTCCTGGGGTTTATTATGGATCCCCATTAGTTCCTGCCGAGGCACCAGCTACTCTCCCTGGAGTTTATTATGGATCCCCATTAGTTCCTGCCGAGGCACCAGCTACTCTCCCTGGAGTTTATTATGGATCCCTATTAGTTCCTGCCGAGGCACCAGCTACTCTCCCTGGGGTTTATTATGGATCCTATTAGTTCCTGCTGAGGCAGCAGCTACTCTTCCTGGGGTTTACCACTACAATACAACACATTATCACACCACTACTCTACCACTACATATCTACAATACAACATTTATAATACCACAACACAACAATATTACAACATTACGATGTACTTGTGCGTAGAATGAGGTTAGCGAGTGTGTGCGTATGTGTGTGTGTTCCCGTGTGTGTCTCTTCACAGTCCGCGATGTGTATCTGTTTCTTTAAATCTGATTTTATTGCCTGCCTGAGCTACTCGATGCGGAACAGAGTTCCATGTAGTCATGACTCTATGTAGTACTGTGTGTAGTACTGTGTGTAGTACTGTATGTAGTACTGTGTGTAGTACTGTGTGTAGTACTGTGTGTAGTACTGTATGTAGTACTGTGTGTAGTACTGTATGTAGAAATGTGTGTAGTACTGTATGTAGTACTGTGTGTAGTACTGTATGTAGTACTGTGTGTAGTACTGTATGTAGTACTGTGTGTAGTACTGTATGTAGTACTGTATGTAGTACTGTATGTAGTACTGTGTGTAGTACTGTATGTAGTACTGTGTGTAGTACTGTATGTAGTACTGTGTGTAGTACTGTATGTAGTACTGTGTGTAGTACTGTATGTAGTACTGTGTGTTTCCCATAGTCTGTTCTGGACTTGGGGACTGTGAAGAGACCTCTGGTGACATGTCTTGTGGGGTTTGAATGGGTGTCTGAGCTGTGTGCTAAAACAGACACCTCTGTGCTTCAACATGTCAACACCTCTCACAAAGACCAGTAGTGATGCAGTCACTCTCTCCTCTACTTTGAGCCAGGAGAGCTTGGCGTGCATGTTATTGATGTTAGCCCTCTGTGCACATTTAAGGGCCGTGCTGCTCTGTTCTGGGCCAACTGTAATTGGCCTGTGTCCCTCTTTGTGGCACTTGACTATATGACTGGGCAGTAGTCCAGGTGCTACAGAACTAGGGCCTGTAGGACTTGTTTTGTTGATAGCGATGTCAAGAAAGCAGAGCAGTGCTTTATTATGGACAGACTTCTCCCCATCTCACTGTTGTATCAATATGTTCTGACCATGACAGTTTACAATCCAGGGTTACACCAAGCAGTTTGGTCTCTTCAACTCGCTCAATGTCCACATTATTCATGACCTTATTATTTGTTTAACTGAGGTTGATGGTTTAGTGAATGATTCATCCCCAAATACAATGCTTTTAGTTTAGCTTAGTGTCTTTCTGCTTGACAGAGTTGGACTCTCTCTTGATTCTAACTGCAGTTTGCAAATGACTTCCTAAAGTCTTTTTTTATATGAATAAGTTAAAAGCTAGATGAGCAACAAAAGCTTCTAAAAGCCTTGGCCCAGTCCCAAAAAGCTCCCTATCTATTCCCTACATAAGGCTCTGGTCCAAAGTAGTGCACTAGAAAGGGAATAGGGTACAGGGTACAGGGTACATGGTACAGGGTATAATGTATAGGGTACAAGGTACAAGGTATAAGGTGGAGGGTATAGGGTACAGGGTACAAGGTATAGGGTGTAGGGTACAGGGTACAAGGTATAGGGTGTAGGGTACAGGGTACAAGGTATAGGGTACAGGGTACAAGGTATAGGGTACAGGATACAAGGTATAGGGTGTAGGGTACAGGGTACAGGGTACAACATACAAGGTATAGGGTACAGGGTACAAGGTATAGGGTGTAGGGTACAGGGTACAAGGTATAGGGTACAGGGTACAAGGTATAGGGTGTAGGGTGTAGGGTACAGGGTACAAGGTACAACATACAAGGTATAGGGTGTAGGGTACAGGGTACAAGGTATAGGGTACAGGGTACAAGGTATAGGGTGTAGGGTACAGGGTACAGGGTACAGGGTACAACATACAAGGTATAGGGTACAGGGTACAAGGTATAGGGTGTAGGGTACAGGGTACAAGGTATAGGGTACAGGGTACAAGGTATAGGGTGTAGGGTACAGGGCTCCATTTGGGACATAGCCCCTGTCTCCAGCGACAGATATATGATTAATAGAGTACATTTCTGTAGTGTTTGGATGCCATCAAACATCATCCAATCATAAAGAGGAGGAATATTCACTTAATTGACAGAGAGAGGAAATTATGGAAGGTGATTAACCAATTAAATGAGCACTCAGAGTTCATCGGATGTCAGATGTTTGTCATGAATCGATGAAAAAGTTTCTGACTGAGTTCAGCGTTATACATGCTTATGCCAACAACCATACGTTGATATTACGTTCATTAATGTGTTATGAATGTGTTATGTATAGGTAATGAATGTGTTATGAAGTCCTTATGTAGGTACCCTTCAAATGCTTGTCTCTGGGCCTTTTCTTCACATAGTCTCACCTAGCAAGCCTTTTTCTCACGGTAACTTTCTATATGTGTTTTATAGGTTATTCAACTTTAAACATTTAGGGATTCCAGGAAGACGTCCATCTAGGGTTTTGAACAGCTGGTAAATTGAGCCTTTTGGATTCATTTACAGAAAGAAATACGAACAGAGTGTAACAGTACAACTTTAGTTCGTCCCCTCGCCCCGACCCGGGCGCGAACCAGGGACTCTCTGCACACATCAACAACAGTCACCCACGAAGCATCGTTACCTATCGCTCCACAAAAGCCGCGGCCCTTGCAGAGCAAGGGGAACCACTACGTCAAGGTCTCAAAGCGAGTGACGTCACTGATTGAAACGCTATTAGCGCGCACCACCGCTAACTAGCTAGCCATTTCACATCGGTTACAAGAGCAATGATGACATTACATTTCCTGACACTGATACTGATGATACCCAGATGTCATCTTCTCTCATGCTAACACACAGAGACTAGAGGGAACCATGGTTACTGAGGATACCCAGATGTCATCTTCTCTCATGTTAACACACAGAGACTAGAGGGAACCATGGTTACTGAGGATACCCAGATGTCATCTTCTCTCATGCTAACACACAGAGACTAGAGGGAACCATGGTTACTGAGGATACCCAGATGTCATCTTCTCTCATGCTAACACACAGAGACTAGAGGGAACCATGGTTACTGAGGATACCCAGATGTCATCTTCTCTCATGTTAACACACAGAGACTAGAGGGAACCATGGTTACTGAGGATACCCAGATGTCATCTTCTCTCATGCCAACACACAGAGACTAGAGGGAACCATGGTTACTGAGGATACCCAGATGTCATCTTCTCTCATGCCAACACACAGAGACTAGAGGGAACCATGGTTACTGATCTGAGACAACTTGGTTGTTGTTGTGTTGTTGTTTTTCTCCCTTCTCTCTGTCTCCCCTGGCTGTCTCAGACACAGCTGGCTAAGGACGAGGATGCTCTGTTCTGTTCTGACTCGACAGTCCTCATTTTATTTAAAACCTCTGGGTGGGTGTATGTACCATGCATGGTGGGACTGTACGAAGATACAAAACACACAGAGACAGAGAGAGAGACACAGAGAGAGGAGAGAGAGAGAGAGAGGGGATATATATATATATATATAGAGAGAGAGAGAGAGAGAGAGAGAGACAGAGAGGGAGAGAGAGAGTAGATATATAGATAGAGAGACGAGAGAGAGACGAGAGAGAGAGAGAGAGACAGAGAAATAGAGGGAGAGAGAGAGAGAGAGAGAGAGAGAGAGAGAGAGAGAGAGAGAGAGAGAGAGAGAGAGAGAGAGAGAGAGAGAGAGAGAGAGAGAGACATTGAAATAGAGGGAGAGAGAGAGAGAGAGAGAGAGAGAAGCAACAAAACAGAGGAGAAATGGATAATACATTGTTCTATCTAGTCTTTAGATATCAGACTCTCCGTCTCTTTCGTCAGTAGCTATAGTGGAGATCCACTTCCCAGAGGAGGACAGAGCTGCAGTGTGAGGTCTGACTATAGTGGAGATCCACTTCCCAGAGGAGGACAGAGCTGCAGTGTGAGGTCTGACTATAGTGGAGATCCACTTCCCAGAGGAGGACAGAGCTGCAGTGTGAGGTCTGACTATAGTGGGAGATCCACTTCCCAGAGGAGGACAGAGCTGCAGTGTGAGGTCCGACTATAGTGGGAGATCCACTTCCCAGAGGAGGACAGAGCTGCAGTGTGAGGTCTGACTATAGTGGGAGATCCACTTCCCAGAGGAGAACAGAGCTGCAGTGTGAGGTCAGACTATAGTGGAGATCCACTTCCCAGAGGAGGACAGAGCTGCAGCGTGAGGTCCGACTATAGTGGGAGATCCACTTCCCAGAGGAGGACAGATCTGCAGTGTGAGGTCTGACTATAGTGGGAGATCCACTTCCCAGAGGAGAACAGAGCTGCAGTGTGAGGTCTGACTATAGTGGGAGATTCACTTCCCAGAGGAGAACAGAGCTGCAGTGTGAGGTCTGACTATAGTGGAGATCCACTTCCCAGAAGAGGACAGATCTGCAGTGTGAGATCTGACTATAGTGGGAGATCCACTTCCCAGAGGAGAACAGATCTGCAGTGTGAGGTCTGACTATAGTGGGAGATCCACCTCCCAGAGGAGGACAGAGCTGCAGTGTGAGGTCTGACTATAGTGGAGATCCACTTCCCAGAGGAGAACAGATCTGCAGTGTGAGGTCTGACTATAGTGGAGATCCACTTCCCAGAAGAGAACAGATCTGCAGTGTGAGGTCTGACTATAGTGGAGATCCACTTCCCAGAAGAGAACAGATCTGCAGTGTGAGGTCTGACTATAGTGGGAGATCCACTTCCCAGAGGAGGACAGAGCTGCAGTGTGAGGTCTGACTATAGTGGGAGATCCACTTCCCAGAGGAGAACAGATCTGCAGTGTGAGGTCAGACTATAGTGGGAGATCCACTTCCCAGAGGAGGACAGAACTGCAGTGTGAGGTCCGACTATAGTGGGAGATCCACTTCCCAGAGGAGAACAGATCTGCAGTGTGAGGTCTGACTATAGTGGGAGATCCACTTCCCAGAGGAGGACAGAGCTGCAGTGTGAGGTCCGACTATAGTGGGAGATCCACTTCCCAGAGGAGAACAGATCTGCAGTGTGAGGTCAGACTATAGTGGGAGATCCACTTCCCAGAGGAGGACAGAGCTGCAGTGTGAGGTCCGACTATAGTGGGAGATCCACTTCCCAGAGGAGGACAGATCTGCAGTGTGAGGTCAGACTATAGTGGAGATCCACTTCCCAGAGGAGGACAGAGCTGCAGTGTGAGGTCTGACTATAGTGGAGATCCACTTCCCAGAAGAGAACAGATCTGCAGTGTGAGGTCTGACTAAAGTGGGAGATCCACTTCCCAGAGGAGAACAGAGCTGCAGTGTGAGGTCAGACTATAGTGGGAGATCCACTTCCCAGAAGAGAACAGATCTGCAGTGTGAGGTCTGACTATAGTGGGAGATCCACTTCCCAGAGGAGAACAGAGCTGCAGTGTGAGGTCTGACTATAGTGGAGATTCACTTCCCAGAGGAGGACAGAGCTGCAGTGTGAGGTCTGACTATAGTGGAGATTCACTTCCCAGAGGAGGACAGAGCTGCAGTGTGAGGTCTGACTATAGTGGGAGATCCACTTCCCAGAGGAGGACAGATCTGCAGTGTGAGGTCTGACTATAGTGGGAGATTCACTTCCCAGAGGAGGACAGATCTGCAGTGTGAGGTCAGACTATAGTGGAGATCCACTTCCCAGAGGAGGACAGAGCTGCAGTGTGAGGTCTGACTATAGTGGAGATCCACTTCCCAGAAGAGAACAGATCTGCAGTGTGAGGTCTGACTATAGTGGGAGATCCACTTCCCAGAGGAGAACAGAGCTGCAGTGTGAGGTCAGACTATAGTGGGAGATCCACTTCCCAGAGGAGAACAGAGCAGCTGTGTGAGGTCTGGCTTTAGGTTGGGGAGACTCAGGGGAGACGAGAAGAGAGCTGACATGTGGTAGTAGTTTCTAGATGGCCAAACCCCAGTGAGATGATCTAAAACCCCAGTGAGATGATCTTGAACCACAGTGAGATGATCTAGAACCACAGTGAGATGATCTAGAACCACAGTGAGATGACATTGAACCACAGGGAGATTATCTAGAACCACAGTGAGATGATCTAGAACCCCAGTGAGATGATCTAGAACCACAGCGAGATGATCTAGAACCACAGTGAGATGATCTAGAACCACAGTGAGATGATCTAGAACCACAGTGAGATGATCTAGAGCCCCAGTGAGATGATCTAGAGCCCCAGTGAGATGAGTAGCACAGCCAGACAGACTATGAGGCTCCTCCCACTACATTTGACATTTTAGTCATTTACCAGACGCTCTTATGCAGAGAGACCTACAGGAGCAATTAGGGTTAACTGCCTTGCTCAAGGGCACATCAACAGATTTTTCCACCTAGTCGGCTCAGGATTCGAACTAGTGACCTTTCGGTTACTGGCCCA
>NC_052309.1:89984175-90001675 GCF_016432855.1 Salvelinus namaycush | reverse complement strand
TTATTAAAGTTGACTGTACTCAACGGTTCCTCTCCAGTCCCTTTCAAGTCCACCAGTGATGTTTATTAAAGTTGACTACTCAGTGGTTCCTCTCCAGTCCCTTTCATAGCCCACCAGCGATGTTTATTAAAGTTGACTGTACTCAACGGTTCCTCTCCAGTCCCTTTCATAGCCCACCAGTGATGTTTATTAAAGTTGACTCTACTCAACGGTTCCTCTCCAGTCCCTTTCATAGTCCACCAGCGATGTTTATTAAAGTTGACTACTCAGTGGTTCCTCTCCAGTCCCTTTCATAGCCCACCAGCGATGTTTATTAAAGTTGACTGTACTCAACGGTTCCTCTCCAGTCCCTTTCATAGTCCACCAGCGATGTTTATTAAAGTTGACTCTACTCAACGGTTCCTCTCCAGTCCCTTTCATAGCCCACCAGCGATGTTTATTAAAGTTGACTGTACTCAACGGTTCCTCTCCAGTCCCTTTCATAGTCCACCAGCGATGTTTATTAAAGTTGACTGTACTCAACGGTTCCTCTCCAGTCCCTTTCATAGCCCACCAGAGATGTTTATTAAAGTTGACTGTACTCAACGGTTCCTCTCCAGTCCCTTTCATAGCCCACCAGCGATGTTTATTAAAGTTGACTGTACTCAACGGTTCCTCTCCAGTCCCTTTCATAGCCCACCAGCGATGTTTATTAAAGTTGACTACTCAGTGGTTCCTCTCCAGTCCCTTTCATAGCCCACCAGCGATGTTTATTAAAGTTGACTGTACTCAACGGTTCCTCTCCAGTCCCTTTCATAGCCCACCAGCGATGTTTATTAAAGTTGACTGTACTCAACGGTTCCTCTCCAGTCCCTTTCAAGCCCACCAGCGATGTTATTAAAGTTGACTGTACTCAACGGTTTCTCTCCAGTCCCTTTCATAGCCCACAGCGATGTTTATTAAAGTTGACTGTACATCAACGGTTCCTCTCCAGTCCCTTTCATAGCCCACCAGCGATGTTTATTAAAGTTGACTGTACTCAACGGTTCCTCTCCAGTCCCTTTCATAGCCCACCAGCGATGTTTATTAAAGTTGACTCTACTCAACGGTTCCTCTCCAGTCCCTTTCATAGCCCACCAGAGATGTTTATTAAAGTTGACTCTACTCAGTGGTTCCTCTCCAGTCCCTTTCATAGTCCACCAGCGATGTTTATTAAAGTTGACTGTACTCAACGGTTCCTCTCCAGTCCCTTTCATAGTCCACCAGAGATGTTTATTAAAGTTGACTGTACTCAACGGTTCCTCTCCAGTCCCTTTCATAGCCCACCAGCGATGTTTATTAAAGTTGACTGTACTCAACGGTTCCTCTCCAGTCCCTTTCATAGCCCACCAGCGATGTTTATTAAAGTTGACTCTACTCAACGGTTCCTCTCCAGTCACTTTCATAGCCCACCAGCGTGGATTAAAGTTGACTGTACTCAACGGTTCCTCTCCAGTCCCTTTCATAGCCCACCAGCGATGTTTATTAAAGTTGACTGTACTCAACAGTTCCTCTCCAGTCACTTTCATAGCTCACCAGCGATGTTTATTAAAGTTGACTACTCAGTGGTACCTCTCCAGTCCCTTTCATAGCCCACCAGCGATGTTTATTAAAGTTGACTACTCAGTGGTACCTCTCCAGTCCCTTTCATAGCCCACCAGCGATGTTTATTAAAGTTGACTACTCAACAGTTCCTCTCCAGTCACTTTCATAGCCCACCAGCGATGTAATTATGATGTGACTGTTACATCACCTTTTAATGTATGCACGTACAGTAGAAGTTGGAAGTTTACATACACTTAGGTTGGAGTCATTAAAACTCGTTTTTCAACCACTCCACAAATTTCTTGTTAACAAACTATAGTTTTGGCAAGTCGATAAGGACATCTACTTTGTGCATGACACAAGTAATTTTTCCAACAATTGTTAACAGACAGATTATTTCACTTATAATTCACTTTATCACAATTCCAGTGGGTCAGAAGTTTACATACACTAAGTTGACTGTGCCTTTAAACAGCTTGGAAAATTCCAGAAAATGATGTCATGGCTTTAGAAGCTTCTGATAGGCTAATTGACATAATTTGAGTCAATTGGAGGTGTACCTGTGGATGTATTTCAAGGCCTACATTCAAACGCTGTTCCTCTTTGCTTGACATCATTGGAAAATCAAACGAAATTAGCCAAGACCTCAGAAAAAAAATTGTTGACCTCCACAAGTCTGGTTCATCCTTTGGAGCAATTTCCAAATGCCTGAAGGTACCACGTTCATCTGTACAAACAATAGTACGCACGTATAAACACCATGGGACCACGCAGCCGTCATACTGCTCAGGAAGGAGACATGTTCTGTCTCCTAGAGATGAATGTACTTTGGTGCGAAAAGTGCAAATCAATTCCAGAACAACAGCAAAGGACCTTGTGAAGATGCTGGAGGAAACAGGTACAAAAGTATCTATATCCACAGTAAAATGAGTCCTATATCGACATAACCTGAAAGGCCGCTCAGCAAGGAAAAAGCTACTGTTCCAAAACCGCCATAAAATAGCCAGACTACGGTTTGCAATTGCACATGCGGACAAAGATCGTACTTTTTGGAGAAATGTCCTCTGGTCTGATGAAACAAAAATAGAACTGTTTGGCCATAATGGCCATCGTTATGTTAGGAGGAAAAAGGGGGAGGCTTGCAAGCCAAAGAACACCATCCCAACCGTGAAGCACGGGGTGTCACGATCGTCATAATAAGCGGACCAAGGCGCAGCGGGATATGAGGACATCTTCTTTTATTAGAGATGACGAAACACGAAACGAACACTTTTGTGGCTGCCCAGTACCCCCCCCCCAAAGGTGCGGACTCCGGCCGCAAAACCTGACACAGAAGGGGAGGGTCCGGGTGGGCCTTCCTATGGTGGCGGCTCGGGTGCGGGACGTGGACCCCCCTCCACCATAGTCACTACCCGCTTTGGTGGCGCCTCTGGAAGCGAAGCGGCGAGTCCCGGACTGAATACCATCCCATAGGGCGCCACTGCTGGACGAGGGCAGCTCCGGACTGAGGGGCAGCTCCGGACTGAGGGGCGCTCCGGACTGAGGGGGGCGCAGCTCCGGACTGAGGGGCAGCTCATGACTGAGGCGATGGCTCTGGCGGATCCTGGCGGGCTTGCGGACCTGGGGCCTGGCTGGCTGGCTCTGGCGGATCCTGGCTGGCTGGCCCTGGCGGATCCTGGCTGGCTGGCCCTGGCGGATCCTGGCTGGCTGGCCCTGGCGGATCCTGGCTGGCTGGCCCTGGCGGATCCTGCTGGCTGGGCCTGCGTCTGGCTGGCTGACGGCCTGGCGGATCCTGGCTGGCTGCGGCTCTGGCGGATCCGGCTGGCTGGTCTCTGGCGGATCCTGGCTGGCTGGCTCTGGCGGATCCTGGCTGGCTGGCCCTGGCGGATCCTGGCTGGCTGGCCCTGGCGGATCCTGGCTGGCTGACGGCTCTGGCGGATCCTGGCTGGCTGCCGGCTTCTCTCTGGCGGATCCTGGCTGGCTGACGTCTGCTCTGGCGGATCTGGCTGGCTGACGGTCTCTGGCGGATCCTGGCTGGCTGACGGCTCTGGCGGATCCTGGCTGGCTGACGGTTCTGGCGGATCATGGCTGGCTGACGGCTCTGGCGGATCATGGCTGGCTGACGGCTCTGGCGGATCCATGGCTGGCTGACGGCTCTGGCGGATCATGGCTGGCTGACGGCTCTGGCGGATCATGGCTGGCTGACGGCTCTGGCGGATCATGGCTGGCTGACGGCTCTGGCGGATCATGGCTGGCTGACGGCTCTGGCGGATCATGGCTGGCTGACGGCTCTGGCGGATCATGGCTGGCTGCTGACGGCTCTGGCGGATCATGGCTGGCTGACGGCCTCTCTGGCGGATCATGGCTGGCTGACGGCCTCTCTGGGGGGATCATGGCTGGCTGACGGCTCTGCGGATCATGGCTGGCTGACGGCTCTGGCGGATCATGGCTGGCTGACGGCTCTGGCGGGTCCTGGCTGGCTGACGGCTCTGGCGGGTCATCATGGCTGGCTGACGGCTCTGGCTGGCTGGGACATGGCTGGCTGAGGCGCGTCTCTCTCCCTCCTCTGGCGGGGTCAGGCTGGCTGACGGCCCTTGCTGGCTGGCTGGTCATGGCTCTGAGGCTGGCGGATCTGGGCTGGTCCATGGCTGGCTGACGGGCTCGGCTGCTGGATCATGGCTGGCGACGGCTCTGCTGCTGGTCATGGCTGGGCTGACTTGCTTCTGCGCTCTCTGGCTGGTCATGGTGCGGCGTGTGGCGGGGATCGATCTGGCGGATCCTGGCTGTGGCGGTCCTCTAGCGGCCCTGCTGGGCATCTTACTGGCGGGCCCTCTAGCGGCTCCTGACTTGGACGGAACGATGGCGCACGATGGCGCTGGGCAGACGAACGATGGCCGTGGTTAGACGGATGGCCAGATGGCGCTGGGCAGACGATGGCGCAGATGGCGCTGGGCAGACTGGATGGCTCAGATGGCGCTGGGCAGACGGTATGGTCTCAGATGGCGCTGGGCAGAACAGGAATGGCTCAGATGGCGTGGGGCAGACGGATGGCTCAGATGGTGTTGGGCAGGCAGGCCGCTCAGACGGCGCTGGGCAACGAGCAGTGAGGCGGCGTTGGGCAGGCAGACGGTCCGACTCTGACCGCTGCTGAGGCGCACAGAGTAGGCTGGTGCGTCGGTGGTGCCGGAACTGGTGGTACCGGACTGGAGACATGCACCTCAAGTAGTGCGAGGAGCAGGAACAGGGCACACTGAGTTCTCGAGGGCGCCATATAGGCTGGTGCGGTGGTACCGGGACTGGTGGTACCGGGCCGAGGGCACGCACTCAGGGCGAGTGCGGGGGAAGGAACATGGGCATACTGGACCCTGGAGACGCACATTTAGGCCTAGTGCGTGGTGCCGGCACTGGTGGTACCGGGCTGGGGGACACGCATCTCAGGGCTAGTGCGGGAGCAGGAACAGTGCGTACAGGGTTGGCTCTGGAGACGCACATTAGACCTAGTGCGTGTGCCGGAACTGGTGGTACCGGGCTGGGGACACGCATCTCAGGATGAGTGGCAAGAAGCAGGAACAGGACACACCGGGTTGTGAAGGTGTACTGGAGACCTGGTGTGTATGCCGGCATCAAATCTTCCGGAACTTTAACACAAGTTTCAGGCTGAGTACGAGGAACTGACACAGGTGGCATCGGACAGCTAACCGCTCCTCAGGAAGAATGCCATGCATACTCTGCCAAACCAACAGCTCTCTCTCTTCACTCTCCTCCAATTTCATCAACAACTCCTCGAATGTCTCATAATCTCCCCTTCGTTCACTCTCCTCCAATCTGTCCAATAACTCTTCGAAAATCTCAGACTCACCCCTCAACTTCTCCGACTGCTCCAAGTGCCCCCCCCCCCAATAATTTTTTGGGGCTGTCTCTCGGGCTTCCTACCGTGTCGCCGTGCTGCCTCCATCTCTGCCTTGGGGCGGTGATATTCCCCTGGCTGTGCCCAGGGTCCTCTCCCGTCTAGATTTCCTCCCACGTCCAGGAGTCTTGACATCGCTGCTGCTGCTTTTTACCACGCTGCTTGGTCCTGGTTTGGTGGGTAATTCTGTCACGATCGTCATAATAAGCGGACCAAGGCGCAGCGGGATATGAGGACATCTTCTTTTATTAGAGATGACGAAACACGAAACGAACACTTTTACAAAACAAAACAACAAACGACCGTGAAGCTACAAACGTAAGTGCATACACAAGCTACAAACGTTCAACATAGACAATTACCCACAAACACCTAAAGCCTATGGCGCCTTAAATATGGCTCCCAATCAGAGACAACAATAAACAGCTGTCTCTGATTGAGAACCAAATCAGGCAACCATAGACTTTCCTAAACACCTACACTGAACACAACCCCATACATACTACAAACCCCCTAAACAATACACACACCCTAAACTAGACAAAACACACAAACATCCCCCATGTCACACCCTGACCTAACTAAACTAATCAAGAAAATATATATAACTGTGTGTGTTGGTCAGGCCAGCTGGGTAGTGACAGGTTGTTCAGACAGTGTTGTTCAGGCCAGCTGGGTAGTGACAGGTTGTTCAGTGTTGGTCAGGCCAGCTGGGTAGTGACGGTGTTTCAGACAGTGTTGGTCAGGCCAGCTGGGTTAGTGACAGGTTGTTCAGTGTTGGTCAGGCCAGCTGGGTAGTGACAGGTTGTTCAGACAGTGTTGGTCAGGCCAGCTGGGTAGTGACAGGTTGTTCAGACAGTGTTGGTCAGGCCAGCTGGTAGAGGCAGGTTGTTCAGACAGTGTTGGTCAGTTCAGCTGGGTAGTGACAGGTTGTTCAGACAGTGTTGGTCAGGCCAGCTGGGTAGTGACAGGTTGTTCAGACAGTGTTGGTCAGGCCAGCTGGGTGGGACAGGTTGTCAGACAGTGTTGGTCAGGCCAGCTGGGTAGTGACAGGTTGTTCAGACAGTGTTGTGGCAGGCAGCGGGTAGTGGCAGGTTGTTCAGACAGTGTGGTCAGGCCAGCTGGGTAGTGACAGGTTGTTCACAGTGTGTGGTCAGGTCACTGTGTAGTGACAGGTTGTTCAGACAGTGTTGGTTCAGGCCAGCTGGGTAGTGACAGGTTGTTCAGTGTTGGTCAGGCCAGCTGGGTAGTGACAGTTGTTCAGACAGTGGTGGTCAGGTCAGCTGGGTAGTGACAGGTTGATCAGACAGTTTGGCAGGCCAGCTGTGTAGTGACAGGTTGTTCATTGTGGTCAGCCAGCTGGGTAGTGACAGGGTTGTTCAGTGTTGGTCAGGCCAGCTGGGTAGTGGCAGGTTGTTCAGACAGTGTTGTTCAGGCCAGCTGGGTAGTGACAGGTTGTTCAGACAGTGTTGGTCAGGCCAGCTGGGTAGTGACAGGTTGTTCAGACAGTGTTGGTCAGGCCAGCTGGGTAGTGACAGGTTGTTCAGACAGTGTTGGTCAGGCCAGCTGGGTAGTGCAGGTTGTTCAGACAGTGTTGGTCAGGCCAGCTGGGTAGTGACAGGTTGTTCAGTGTTGTTCAGACAGTGTTGGTCAGGCCAGCTGGGTAGTGACAGGTTGTTCAGGACAGTTGTGGTCAGGCCAGCTGGGTAGTGACAGGTTGTTCAGTGTTGTTCAGACAGTGTTGGTCAGGCCCGCTGGGTAGTGACAGATTGTTCAGACAGTGTTGGTCAGGCCAGCTGGGTAGTGACAGGTTGTTCAGACAGTGTTGGTCAGGCCAGCTGGGTAGTACAGTGTCAGACAGTGTTGGTCAGGCCAGTGGGTAGAGGCAGGTTGTTCAGACAGTGTTGTCAGGCCAGCTGGGTAGTGACAGGTTGTTCAGACAGTGTTGGTCAGGCCAGCTGGGTAGTGACAGGTTTTCAGTGTTGGTCAGGTCAGCTGGGTAGTAACAGGTTGTTCAGTGTTGGTCAGGCCAGTTGGGTAGTGACAGGTTGTCAGTGTTGGTAAGGTCAGCTGGGTAGTGACAGGTTGTTCAGTGTTGGTCAGCCAGCGGGTAGTAACAGGTTGCTCAGTGTTGGTCAGGCCAGCTGGGTAATGACAGGTTGTTCAGTGTTGGTCAGGCCAGCTGGGTATTGACAGGTTGTTCAGACAGTGGTGGTCAGGCCAGCCTGGGTAGTGACAGGTTGTTCAGACAGTGTTGGTCAGGCCGCTGGGTAGTGACAGGTTGTTCAGACAGTGTTGGTCAGGCCAGCTGGGTAGTGACAGGTTTTCAGTGTTGGTAAGGTCAGCTGGGTAGTAACAGGTTGTTCAGTGTTGGTCAGGCCAGCTGGGTAGTGACAGGTTGTTCAGTGTTGGTAAGGTCAGCTGGGTAGTGACAGGTTGTTCAGTGTTGGTCAGGTCAGCTGGGTAGTAACAGGTTGTTCAGTGTTGGTCAGGCCAGCTGGGTAGTGACAGGTTGTTCAGTGTTGGTCAGGCCAGCTGGGTAGTGACAGGTTGTTCAGACAGTGTTGGTCAGGCCAGCTGGGTAGTGACAGGTTGTTCAGACAGTGTTGGTCAGGCCAGCTGGGTAGTGACAGGTTGTTCAGACAGTGGTGGTCAGGTCAGCTGTGTAGTGACAGGTTGTTCAGACAGTGTTGGTCAGGCCAGCTGGGTAGTGACAGGTTGTTCAGTGTTGGTCAGGCCAGCTGGGTAGTGACAGGTTGTTCAGACAGTGGTGGTCAGGTCAGCTGGGTAGTGACAGGTTGTTCAGACAGTGTTGGTCGGGCCAGCTGTGTAGTGACAGGTTGTTCAGTGTTGGTCAGGCCAGCTGGGTAGTGACAGGTTGTTCAGTGTTGGTCAGGTCAGCTGGGTAGTGACAGGTTGTTCAGACAGTTTTGGTCAGGCCAGCTGGGTAGTGGCAGGTTGTTCAGACAGTGTTGGTCAGGCCAGCTGGGTAGTGACAGGTTGTTAAGACAGTGTTGGTCAGGCCAGCTGGGTAGTGACAGGTTGTTCAGACAGTGTTGGTCAGGCCAGCTGGGTAGTGACAGGTTGTTCAGACAGTGTTGGTCAGGCCAGCTGGGTAGTGCCAGGTTGTTAAGACAGTGGTGGTCAGGCCAGCTGGGTAGTGACAGGTTGTTCAGACAGTGTTGGTCAGGCCAGCTGGGTAGTGGCAGGTTGTTCAGACAGTGTTGTTCAGGCCAGCTGGGTAGTGACAGGTTGTTCAGACAGTGTTGGTCAGGCCAGCTGGGTAGTGACAGGTTGTTCAGACAGTGTTGGTCAGGCCAGCTGGGTAGTGACAGGTTGTTCAGACAGTGTTGGTCAGGCCAGCTGGGTAGTGGCAGGTTGTTCAGACAGTGTTGGTCAGGCCAGCTGGGTAGTGACAGGTTGTTCAGTGTTGTTCAGACAGTGTTGGTCAGGCCAGCTGGGTAGTGACAGGTTGTTCAGACAGTGTTGGTCAGGCCAGCTGGGTAGTGACAGGTTGTTCAGTGTTGTTCAGACAGTGTTGGTCAGGCCAGCTGGGTAGTGACAGATTGTTCAGACAGTGTTGGTCAGGCCAGCTGGGTAGTGACAGGTTGTTCAGACAGTGTTGGTCAGGCCAGCTGGGTAGTGACAGGTTGTTCAGACAGTGTTGGTCAGGCCAGCTGGGTAGAGGCAGGTTGTTCAGACAGTGTTGGTCAGGCCAGCTGGGTAGTGACAGGTTGTTCAGACAGTGTTGGTCAGGCCAGCTGGGTAGTGACAGGTTTTCAGTGTTGGTCAGGTCAGCTGGGTAGTAACAGGTTGTTCAGTGTTGGTCAGGCCAGTTGGGTAGTGACAGGTTGTTCAGTGTTGGTAAGGTCAGCTGGGTAGTGACAGGTTGTTCAGTGTTGGTCAGGCCAGCTGGGTAGTAACAGGTTATCCAGTGTTGGTCAGGCCAGCTGGGTAGTGACAGGTTGTTCAGTGTTGGTCAGGCCAGCTGGGTATTGACAGGTTGTTCAGACAGTGGTGGTCAGGCCAGCTGGGTAGTGACAGGTTGTTCAGACAGTGTTGGTCAGGCCAGCTGGGTAGTGACAGGTTGTTCAGACAGTGTTGGTCAGGCCAGCTGGGTAGTGACAGGTTTTCAGTGTTGGTAAGGTCAGCTGGGTAGTGACAGGTTATTCAGTGTTGGTCAGGCCAGCTGGGTAGTAACAGGTTGTTCAGTGTTGGTCAGGCCAGCTGGGTAGTGACAGGTTGTTCAGTGTTGGTCAGGCCAGCTGGGTAGTGACAGGTTGTTCAGTGTTGGTCAGGCCAGCTGGGTAGTGACAGGTTGTTCAGACAGTGTTGGTCAGGCCAGCTGGGTAGTGACAGGTTGTTCAGTGTTGGTCAGGCCAGCTGGGTAGTGACAGGTTGTTCAGACAGTGTTGGTCAGGCCAGCTGGGTAGTGACAGGTTGTTCAGACAGTGTTGGTCAGGCCAGCTGGGTAGTGACAGGTTGTTCAGTGTTGGTCAGGCCAGCTGGGTAGTGACAGGTTGTTCAGACAGTGTTGGTCAGGCCAGCTGGGTAGTGACAGGTTGTTCAGTGTTGGTAAGGTCAGCTGGGTAGTAACAGGTTGTTCAGTGTTGGTCAGGCCAGCTGGGTAGTGACAGGTTGATCAGACAGTGTTGGTCAGGCCAGCTGGGTAGTGACAGGTTGTTCAGTGTTGGTCAGGCCAGCTGGGTAGTGACAGGTTGTTCAGACAGTGTTGGTCAGGCCAGCTGGGTAGTGACAGGTTGTTCAGTGTTGGTCAGGCCAGCTGGGTAGTGACAGGTTGTTCAGACAGTGTTGGTCAGGCCAGCTGGGTAGTGACAGGTTGTTCAGTGTTGGTCAGGCCAGCTGGGTAGTGACAGGTTGTTCAGTGTTGGTAAGGTCAGCTGGGTAGTGACAGGTTGTTCAGTGTTGGTCAGGCCAGCTGGGTAGTAACAGGTTATCCAGTGTTGGTCAGGCCAGCTGGGTAGTGACAGGTTGTTCAGTGTTGGTCAGGCCAGCTGGGTATTGACAGGTTGTTCAGACAGTGGTGGTCAGGCCAGCTGGGTAGTGACAGGTTGTTCAGACAGTGTTGGTCAGGCCAGCTGGGTAGTGACAGGTTGTTCAGACAGTGTTGGTCAGGCCAGCTGGGTAGTGACAGGTTTTCAGTGTTGGTAAGGTCAGCTGGGTAGTGACAGGTTATTCAGTGTTGGTCAGGCCAGCTGGGTAGTAACAGGTTGTTCAGTGTTGGTCAGGCCAGCTGGGTAGTGACAGGTTGTTCAGTGTTGGTCAGGCCAGCTGGGTAGTGACAGGTTGTTCAGTGTTGGTCAGGCCAGCTGGGTAGTGACAGGTTGTTCAGACAGTGTTGGTCAGGCCAGCTGGGTAGTGACAGGTTGTTCAGACAGTGTTGGTCAGGCCAGCTGGGTAGTGACAGGTTGTTCAGTGTTGGTCAGGCCAGCTGGGTAGTGACAGGTTGTTCAGACAGTGTTGGTCAGGCCAGCTGGGTAGTGACAGGTTGTTCAGTGTTGGTAAGGTCAGCTGGGTAGTAACAGGTTGTTCAGTGTTGGTCAGGCCAGCTGGGTAGTGACAGGTTGATCAGACAGTGTTGGTCAGGCCAGCTGGGTAGTGACAGGTTGTTCAGTGTTGGTCAGGCCAGCTGGGTAGTGACAGGTTGTTCAGACAGTGTTGGTCAGGCCAGCTGGGTAGTGACAGGTTGTTCAGTGTTGGTCAGGCCAGCTGGATAGTGACAGGTTGTTCAGACAGTGTTGGTCAGGCCAGCTGGGTAGTGACAGGTTGTTCAGACAGTGTTGTTCAGGCCAGCTGGGTAGTGGCAGGTTGTTCAGACAGTGTTGTTCAGGCCAGCTGTGGAGTGACAGGTTGTTCAGTGTTGGTAAGGTCAGCTGGGTAGTAACAGGTTGTTCAGTGTTGGTCAGGCCAGCTGGGTAGTGACAGGTTGTTCAGACAGTGTTGGTCAGGCCAGCTGGGTAGTGACAGGTTGTTCAGTGTTGGTCAGGCCAGCTGGGTATTGACAGGTTGTTCAGTGTTGGTCAGGCCAGCTGGGTAGTGACAGGTTGTTCAGTGTTGGTCAGGCCAGCTGGGTAGTGACAGGTTGTTCAGACAGTGTTGGTCAGGCCAGCTGGGTAGTGACAGGTTGTTCAGTGTTGGTCAGGCCAGCTGGGTAGTGACAGGTTGTTCAGACAGTGTTGGTCAGGCCAGCTGGGTAGTGACAGGTTGTTCAGACAGTGTTGTTCAGGCCAGCTGGGTAGTGGCAGGTTGTTCAGACAGTGTTGTTCAGGCCAGCTGTGGAGTGACAGGTTGTTCAGTGTTGGTAAGGTCAGCTGGGTAGTAACAGGTTGTTCAGTGTTGGTCAGGCCAGCTGGGTAGTGACAGGTTGCTCAGTGTTGGTCAGGCCAGCTGGGTAGTGACAGGTTGTTCAGTGTTGGTCAGGCCAGCTGGGTATTGACAGGTTGTTCAGACAGTGGTGGTCAGGCCAGCTGGGTAGTGACAGGTTGTTCAGACAGTGTTGGTCAGGCCAGCTGGGTAGTGACAGGTTGTTCAGACAGTGTTGGTCAGGCCAGCTGGGTAGTGACAGGTTTTCAGTGTTGGTAAGGTCAGCTGGGTAGTGACAGGTTGTTCAGTGTTGGTCAGGCCAGCTGGGTAGTAACAGGTTGTTCAGTGTTGGTCAGGCCAGCTGGGTAGTGACAGGTTGTTCAGTGTTGGTCAGGCCAGCTGGGTAGTGACAGGTTGTTCAGTGTTGGTCAGGCCAGCTGGGTAGTGACAGGTTGTTCAGACAGTGTTGGTCAGGCCAGCTGGGTAGTGACAGGTTGTTCAGTGTTGGTCAGGCCAGCTGGGTAGTGACAGGTTGTTCAGACAGTGTTGGTCAGGCCAGCTGGGTAGTGACAGGTTGTTCAGACAGTGTTGGTCAGGCCAGTTGGGTAGTGACAGGTTGTTCAGTGTTGGTCAGGCCAGCTGGGTAGTGACAGGTTGTTCAGACAGTGTTGGTCAGGCCAGCTGGGTAGTGACAGGTTGTTCAGTGTTGGTAAGGTCAGCTGGGTAGTAACAGGATTTTCAGTGTTGGTCAGGCCAGCTGGGTAGTGACAGGTTGATCAGACAGTGTTGGTCAGGCCAGCTGGGTAGTGACAGGTTGTTCAGTGTTGGTCAGGCCAGCTGGGTAGTGACAGGTTGTTCAGACAGTGTTGGTCAGGCCAGCTGGGTAGTGACAGGTTGTTCAGTGTTGGTCAGGCCAGCTGGGTAGTGACAGGTTGTTCAGACAGTGTTGGTCAGGCCAGCTGTGTAGTGACAGGTTGTTCAGACAGTGTTGTTCAGGCCAGCTGGGTAGTGGCAGGTTGTTCAGACAGTGTTGTTCAGGCCAGCTGTGGAGTGACAGGTTGTTCAGTGTTGGTAAGGTCAGCTGGGTAGTAACAGGTTGTTCAGTGTTGGTCAGGCCAGCTGGGTAGTGACAGGTTGTTCAGACAGTGTTGGTCAGGCCAGCTGGGTAGTGACAGGTTGTTCAGTGTTGGTTAGGCCAGCTGGGTAGTGACAGGTTGTTCAGTGTTGGTCAGGCCAGCTGGGTAGTGACAGGTTGTTCAGACAGTGTTGGTCAGGCCAGCTGGGTAGTGACAGGTTGTTCAGACAGTGTTGTTCAGGCCAGCTGGGTAGTGGCAGGTTGTTCAGACAGTGTTGTTCAGGCCAGCTGTGGAGTGACAGGTTGTTCAGTGTTGGTAAGGTCAGCTGGGTAGTAACAGGTTGTTCAGTGTTGGTCAGGCCAGCTGGGTAGTAACAGGTTGTTCAGTGTTGGTCAGGCCAGCTGGGTAGTGATAGGTTGTTCAGTGTTGGTCAGGCCAGCTGGGTATTGACAGGTTGTTCAGACAGTGGTGGTCAGGCCAGCTGTGTAGTGACAGGTTGTTCAGACAGTGTTGGTCAGGCCAGCTGGGTAGTGACAGGTTGTTCAGACAGTGTTGGTCAGGCCAGCTGGGTAGTGACAGGTTGTTCAGACAGTGTTGGTCAGGCCAGCTGGGTAGTGACAGGTTGTTCAGACAGTGTTGGTCAGGCCAGCTGGGTAGTGACAGGTTTTCAGTGTTGGTAAGGTCAGCTGGGTAGTGACAGGTTGTTCAGTGTTGGTCAGGCCAGCTGGGTAGTAACAGGTTGTTCAGTGTTGGTCAGGCCAGCTGGGTAGTGACAGGTTGTTCAGTGTTGGTCAGGCCAGCTGGGTAGTGACAGGTTGTTCAGTGTTGGTCAGGCCAGCTGGGTAGTGACAGGTTGTTCAGACAGTGTTGGTCAGGCCAGCTGGGTAGTGACAGGTTGTTCAGTGTTGGTCAGGCCAGCTGGGTAGTGACAGGTTGTTCAGACATTGTTGGTCAGGCCAGCTGGGTAGTGACAGGTTGTTCAGACAGTGTTGGTCAGGCCAGCTGGGTAGTGACAGGTTGTTCAGTGTTGGTCAGGCCAGCTGGGTAGTGACAGGTTGTTCAGACAGTGTTGGTCAGGCCAGCTGGGTAGTGACAGGTTGTTCAGTGTTGGTAAGGTCAGCTGGGTAGTAACAGGTTGTTCAGTGTTGGTCAGGCCAGCTGGGTAGTGACAGGTTGATCAGACAGTGTTGGTCAGGCCATCTGGGTAGTGACAGGTTGTTCAGTGTTGGTCAGGCCAGCTGGGTAGTGACAGGTTGTTCAGACAGTGTTGGTCAGGCCAGCTGGGTAGTGACAGGTTGTTCAGTGTTGGTCAGGCCAGCTGGGTAGTGACAGGTTGTTCAGACAGTGTTGGTCAGGCCAGCTGGGTAGTGACAGGTTGTTCAGACAGTGTTGTTCAGGCCAGCTGGGTAGTGGCAGGTTGTTCAGACAGTGTTGTTCAGGCCAGCTGTGGAGTGACAGGTTGTTCAGTGTTGGTAAGGTCAGCTGGGTAGTAACAGGTTGTTCAGTGTTGGTCAGGCCAGCTGGGTAGTAACAGGTTGCTCAGTGTTGGTCAGGCCAGCTGGGTAGTGACAGGTTGTTCAGTGTTGGTCAGGCCAGCTGGGTATTGACAGGTTGTTCAGACAGTGGTGGTCAGGCCAGCTGGGTAGTGACAGGTTGTTCAGACAGTGTTGGTCAGGCCAGCTGGGTAGTGACAGGTTGTTCAGACAGTGTTGGTCAGGCCAGCTGGGTAGTGACAGGTTTTCAGTGTTGGTAAGGTCAGCTGGGTAGTGACAGGTTGTTCAGTGTTGGTCAGGCCAGCTGGGTAGTAACAGGCTGTTCAGTGTTGGTCAGGCCAGCTGGCTAGTGACAGGTTGTTCAGTGTTGGTCAGGCCAGCTGGGTAGTGACAGGTTGTTCAGTGTTGGTCAGGCCAGCTGGGTAGTGACAGGTTGTTCAGACAGTGTTGGTCAGGCCAGCTGGGTAGTGACAGGTTGTTCAGACAGTGTTGTTCAGGCCAGCTGGGTAGTGACAGGTTGTTCAGACAGTGTTGGTCAGGCCAGCTGGGTAGTGACAGGTTGTTCAGACAGTGTTGTTCAGGCCAGCTGGGTAGAGACAGGTTGTTCAGACAGTGTTGTTCAGGTCAGCTGGGTAGAGGCAGAATGCCACTGTGATGTTGTTCGTTCATGAAACTGTTTTGCCTATTATTTATTCTAAGACATGAGGGCTTTAGACTGACTGGGGTTCTAAGGGATGAGGGCTTTAGACTGACTGGGGTTCTAAGGGATGAGGGCTTTAGACTGACTGGGGTTCTAAGGGATGAGGGCTTTAGACTGACTGGGGTTCTAAGGAATGAGGGCTTTAGACTGACTGGGGTCCTAAGGGATGAGGGCTTTAGACTGACTGGGGCTCTAAGGGATGAGGGCTTTAGACCGACTGGGGTTCTAAGGGATGAGGGCTTTAGACTGACTGACTGGTTCTAAGGGATGAGGGCTTTAGACTGACTGGGGCTCTAAGGGATGAGGGCTTTAGACTGACTCGGGCTCTAAGGGATGAGGGCTTTAGACTGACTGGGGTTCTAAGGGATGAGGGCTTTAGACTGACTGGGGCTCTAAGGGATGAGGGCATTAGACTGACTCGGGCTCTAAGACATGAGAGCTTTAGACTGACTGGGGCTCTAAGGGATGAGGGCTTTAGACTGACTGGGGCTCTAAGGGATGAGGGCTTTAGACTGACTGGGGTTCTATGGGATGAGGGCTTTAGACTGACTGGGGTTCTAAGGGATGAGGGCTTTAGACTGACTGGGGTCCTAAGGGATGAGGGCTTTAGACTGACTGGGGCTCTAAGGGATGAGGGCTTTTGACTGACTGGGGTCCTAAGGGATGAGGGCTTTAGACTGACTGGGGCTCTAAGGGATGAGGGCTTTAGACTGACTGGGGTTCTATGGATTGAGGGCTTTAGACTGACTGGGGCTCTAAGGGATGAGGGCTTTAGACTGACTGGGGCTCTAAGACATGAGGTCTTTAGACGGACTGGGGCTCTAAGGGATGAGGGCTTTAGACTGACTGGGGCTCTAAGGGATGAGGGTTTTAGACTGACTGGGGTTCTAAGGGATGAGGGCTTTAGACTGACTGGGGCTCTAAGGGATGAGGGCTTTAGACTGACTGGGTCTCTAAGGGATGAGGGTTTTAGACTGACTGGGCTTCTAAGGGATGAGGGTTTTAGACTGACTGGGGCTCTAAGGGATGAGGGTTTTAGACTGACTGGGGCTCTAAGGGATGAGGGCTTTAGACTGACTGTGGTTCTAAGGGATGAGGGTTTTAGACTGATTGGGTCTCTAAGGGATGAGGGCTTTAGACTGACTGGGGCTCTAAGGGATGAGGGCTTTTTTCTGACTGGGGTTCTAAGGGATGAGGGCTTTTTTCTGACTGGGGTTCTAAGGGATGAGGGCTTTAGACTGACTGTGGTTCTAAGGGATGAGGATTTTAGACTGACTGGGTCTCTAAGGGATGAGGGCTTTAGACTGACTGGGGCTCTAAGGGATGAGGGCTTTAGACTGACTGGGGTTCTAAGATATGAGGGCATTAGACTGACTGGGGTTCTAAGGGATGAGGGCTTTTTTTCTGACTGGGGTTCTAAGGGATGAGGGCTTTTTTCTGACTGGGGTTCTAAGGGATGAGGGCTTTAGACTGACTGTGGTTCTAAGGGATGAGGGCATTAGACTGACTGGGGCTCTAAAGGATGAGGGCTTTAGACTGACTCGGGCTCTAAGGGATGAGGGCTTTAGACTGACTGGGGTTCTAAGGGATGAGGGCTTTAGACTGACTGGGGCTCTAAGGGATGAGGGCATTAGACTGACTCGGGCTCTAAGACATGAAAGCTTTAGACTGACTGGGGCCCTAAGGGTTGAGGGCTTTTGACTGACTGGGGCTGTAAGACATGAGAGCTTTAGACTGACTGGGGCTCTAAGGGATGAGGGCTTTAGACTGACTGGGGCTCTAAGGGATGAGGGTTTTAGACTGACTGGGGTTCTAAGGGATGAGGGCTTTAGACTGACTGGGGTTCTAAGGGATGAGGGCTTTAGACTGACTGGGGTCCTAAGGGATGAGGGCTTTAGACTGACTGGGGCTCTAAGGGATGAGGGCTTTTGACTGACTGGGGTCCTAAGGGATGAGGGCTTTAGACTGACTGGGGCTCTAAGGGATGAGGGCTTTAGACTGACTGGGGTTCTAAGGGATGAGGGCTTTAGACTGACTGTGGTTCTAAGGGATGAGGGTTTTAGACTGACTGGGTCTCTAAGGGATGAGGGCTTTAGACTGACTGGGGCTCTAAGGGATGAGGGCTTTAGACTGACTGGGGTTCTAAGATATGAGGGCATTAGACTGACTGGGGTTCTAAGGGATGAGGGCTTTTTTTCTGACTGGGGTTCTAAGGGATGAGGGCTTTTTTCTGACTGGGGTTCTAAGGGATGAGGGCTTTAGACTGACTGTGGTTCTAAGGGATGAGGGCATTAGACTGACTGGGGCTCTAAAGGATGAGGGCTTTAGACTGACTCGGGCTCTAAGGGATGAGGGCTTTAGACTGACTGGGGTTCTAAGGGATGAGGGCTTTAGACTGACTGGGGCTCTAAGGGATGAGGGCATTAGACTGACTCGG
>NC_052309.1:89899175-89979175 GCF_016432855.1 Salvelinus namaycush | reverse complement strand
GCTGGCCGACGGCTCTGGCTGGTCATGGCTGGCCGACGGCTCTGGCTGGTCATGGCTGGCCGACGGCTCTGGCTGGTCATGGCTGGCCGACGGCTCTGGCTGGTCATGGCTGGCCGACGGCTCTGGCTGGTCATGGCTGGCCGACGGCTCTGGCTGGTCATGGCTGGCCGACGGCTCTGGCTGATCATGGCTGGCCGACGGCTCTGGCTGGTCATGGCTGGCCGACGGCTCTGGCTGGTCATGGCTGGCCGACGGCTCTGGCTGATCCTGTCTGGCGGACGACTCTGGCTGATCCTGTCTGGCGGACGGCTCTGGCTGATCCTGTCTGGCGGACGGCTCTCGCTGATCCTGTCTGGCGGACGGCTCTAGCGGCTCGGGACAGACGGGCAGCTCTGACGGCTCGGGACAGACGGGCAGCTCTGACGGCTCGGGACAGACGGGCAGCTCTGACGGCTCGGGACAGACGGGCAGCTCTGACGGCTCGGGTAAGACGGGCAGCTCTGACGGCTCGGGACAGACGGGCAGCTCTGACGGCTCGGGACAGACGGGCAGCTCTGACGGCTCGGGACAGACGGGCAGCTCTGACGGCGTTGGGCAGACAGGCAGTTCAGGCGCCGCTGGGCAGATGGCAGACTCTGGCCGGCTGAGGCGCACTGTAGGCCTGGTGCGTGGTGCCGGAACTGGAGGTACCGGGCTAAGGACACGCACCTTCAGGCTAGTGCGGGGAGCAGCAACAGGACGCACAGGACTCTGGAGGCGCACAGGAGGCTTGGTGCGTGGTGTAGGCACTGGTGGTAATGGGCTGGAGACACGCACCTCAAGGCTAGTGCGGGGAGCAGGAACAGTGCGTACAGGGCTCTGGAGACACACATTAGGCCTAGTGCGTGGTGCCGGAACTGGTGGTACCGGGCTGGGGACACGCATCTCAGGATGAGTGCAAGAAGCAGGAACAGGACACACCGGGTTGTGAAGGTGTACTGGAGACCTGGTGTGTATAGCCGGCATCAAATCTTCCGGAACTTTAACACAAGTTTCAGGCTGAGTACGAGGAACTGACACAGGTGGCATCGGACAGCTAACACGCTCCTCAGGGAGAATGCCATGCATACTCTGCCAAACCAACAGCTCTCTCTCTTCACTCTCCTCCAATTTCGTCAACAACTCCTCGAATGTCTCATAATCTCCCCTTCGTTCACTCTCCTCCAATCTGTCCAACAACTCCTCGACAATCTCAGACTCACCCCTCAACTTCGCCGACTGCTCCACGTGCCCCCCCCCCCAATAATTTTTTTGGGCTGTCTCTCGGGCTTCCTACCGTGTCGCCGTGCTGCCTCCATCTCTGCCTTGGGGTGGTGATATTCCCCTGGCTGTGCCCAGGGTCCTCTCCCGTCTAGGATTTCCTCCCACGTCCAGGAGTCTTGACATCGCTGCTGCTGCTTTTTACCACGCTGCTTGGTCCTGGTTGGTGGGTAATTCTGTCACGATCGTCATAATAAGCGGACCAAGGCGCAGCATGAGAGACATACATCTTCCTTTTATTAGACGAAGACGTAACACGAAACACTCTTACAAAAAACTAACAAAACAATAAACGACCGTGAAGCTATAAACGAAAGTGCACACACAAGCTACTAACGTTCAACATAGACAATTACCCACAATCACCTAAAGCCTATGGCTGCCTTAAATATGGCTCCCAATCAGAGACAACAATAAACAGCTGTCTCTGATTGAGAACCAAACCAGGCAACCATAGACTTTCCTAAACCTCTCTACTTAACCCAACCCCATACACTATACAAAACCCCCTAAACAATACACACACCCTAAACTAGACAAAACACACAAACATCCCATGTCACACCCTGACCTAACTAAACTAATAAAGAAAATCAATATAACAAAGGCCAGAGTGTGACAGGGAGACTGAGAGAGAGAGAGAGAGAGAGAGAGAGAGAGAGAGAGAGAGAGAGAGAGAGAGAGAGAGAGAGAGAGAGAGAGAGAGAGAGAGACTGAGAGGGGGGGAGAGAGGGGGGAGACTGAGAGAGAGAGAGAGAGAGAGAGAGAGAGAGGGACTGAGAGGGGGAGAGAGGGGGGAGACTGAGAGAGAGAGTGAGATACTGTATTGGTCAAGGCTGTGTGTGTCTACTAACTACAACATGCTGTACATTAATATGAAAGATAACGGTCTCTTTTGCTTTTTGAGGCGAATGTTCTGAACCTGACCTATTATTTACTGTTTGACGTGTTTACTCTTTGGCGAGATCACTTGTGAGTAAGCATTTCAATGTATTTTCCTAAATATACTGAACATTAAACCTTAAAACTACATTATTTAACACAATATAAAATTGGCCTTAATTTGAAGTTTTACCCTAATACAGTTTCCTGAAACTCCTGGTTTACAGGCCACATCAGGCCTGCAAGTCACATTATGCTGGCTTGCAAAGTGGTGTAATTCCTATTGATGGACTGATTGTTTAAAACCTCTACCGCTTCTCTCTCCCGGATCCGGGATCCTCCTCATCAAAAAAGCTGACTAGCATAGCCTAGCCTAACGGGACAGGGATATCATATAATATAATTTTCATGAAATCACAAGTCCAATACAGCAAATGAAAGATAAACATCTTGTGAATCCAGCCATCATTTCCGATTTTTAAAATGTTTTACAGCGAAAACACAATATGTATTTCTATTAGCTAACCAAAATAGCCAAACACACAACCGCATATTTTCACCATGTTTCCACCGCATAGGTAGCTTTCACAAAACCGACAAAATAGAGATAAAATTAGTCACTAACCAAGAAACAACTTCATCAGATGACAGTCTTATAACATGTTATACAATACATTTATGTTTTGTTCGAAAATGTGCATATTTGAGGTATAAATCATAGTTTTACATTGCAGCTACCATCAAAAATATCACCAAAGCAGCCAGAATAATTACAGAGAGCAACGTGAAATACCCAAATACTCATCATAAAACATTTATGAAAAATACATGGTGTACAGCAAATGAAAGATAAACATCTTGTGAATCCAGCCAATATTTCCGATTTTTTAAAGTGTTTTACAGCGAAAACACAATATAGAATTATATTAGCTTACCACAATAGCCAAACACACAAACGCATTTATTCACCGCAAAGGTAGCTTTCGCAAAAACCAGCAAAAGATATAAAATTAATCACTAACCTTGAACAAATTCATCAGGTGACAGTCTTATAACATCATGTTATACAATACAATTATGTTTTGTTCGAAAATGTGCATATTTAGAGCTACAAATCCTGATTATACATTGTGAATACGTAGCATCGATTCACCAGAATCTCCGGAGATATTTTGGACACTCACCTAATCTGACCAAAGAACTCATCATAAACTTTACATAAAAATACTTGTTGTATGGCAAATGAAAGATACACTGGTCCTTAATGCAACCGCTGTGTTAGATTTTTTTAAATAACTTTACCATAACATACAGCTTGCGTTATTGCGAGACAGCGCTCACCAAAACGGCGGAGAATAGGACTCAACATTTTACACAGAAATACGAAATAACATCATAAATGTTTTCTTACTTTTGTTGAGCTTCCATCAGAATGTTGTACAAGGAGTCCTTGGTCCAGAATAAATCGTTGTTTGGTTTTAGAATGTCCATTTCTTCTGTCGAATTCGCGCCACAATGCTAGCCAAGGTTGCTAACATTCCCATCCTCTCTTGACGCAAAGAACGGAAAACTCCAAAAGTCCCAATAAACGTTGAATAAACTGATAAAACTCGGTTGAAAAAACTTACTTTATGATGTTATTATCATATGTATCAAATAAAATCAGAGCCAGAGATATTCGCCGTGTAAACCGAACGCTTTTCAGAAGCCAATGTCGAGCTCCGCGGCGCGCCTTGGAAGACAAAGCAAATTCCTGACCTGCCACTCCAAAAGCTCTCATTCGACCTCAGATCAAGCTAAACACCCCATTCCACCTTCCACTGCCTGTTGACATCTAGTGGAAGGCGTATGAAGTGCATGCATATCGATAAATAAAAGCCAGTTGAATAGGCAGGCCCTGAAACAGAGCCTCGTTTTCAGATTTTTCACTTCCTGCATGGAAGTTTGCTGCAAAATGAGTTCTGTTTTACTCACAGATATAATTCAAACAGTTTTAGAAACTTCTGAGTGTTTTCTATCCAATAGTAATAATAATATGCATATTGTATGATCTAGAAAAGAGTACGAGGCCGTTTCATTTGGGCACGATTTTTTCCAAAGTGAAAACAGCGCCCCCGTATTGACAAGAAGTTAACAACAAAACCGACTTGTGCGCAAACTATGGGGCAAAACAGACAGGGGTGGCTTGGATTGTTGACGATATGTAAACTTTATTTCCCTTTTCTCCTACACACACACACACACACACACACACACACACACACACACACACACACACACACACACACACACGCTAGTACACATCCTGTGTACTGTATGACAGCTGTATATTCTCTGATAGAAGAGGAGAGAACCCCAACACTGAGCCCCTGGAGACGGATGACCTGGGCTCCCCAAAGAACCGTGTTACACATTCCCTGTACTACTGAATCAGTCCTCCTATATTAAGGGTTTAAGAAGTAAGACTGTGTTACACATTCCCTGTACTACTAGATCAGTCCTCCTGTATTAAGGGTTTAAGAAGTAAGACTGTGTTACACATTCCCTGTACTATTAGATCAGTCCTCCTATATTAAGGGTTTAAGAAGTAAGACTGTGTTACACATTCCCTGTACTACTAGATCAGTCCTCATATATTAAGGGTTTAAGAAGTAAGACTGGGTAACACATTCCCTGTACTACTGAATCAGTCCTCCTATATTAAGGGTTTAAGAAGTAAGACTGTGTTACACATTCCCTGTACTACTAGATCAGTCCTCCTATATTAAGGGTTTAAGAAGTAAGACTGGGTAACACATTCCCTGTACTACTGAATCAGTCCTCCTATATTAAGGGTTTAAGAAGTAAGACTGTGTTACACATTCCCTGTACTACTGAATCAGTCCTCCTATATTAAGGGTTTAAGAAGTAAGACTGTGTTACACATTCCCTGTACTACTGAATCAGTCCTCCAATATTAAGGGTTTAAGAAGTAAGACTGGGTAACACATTCCCTGTACTACTGAATCAGTCCTCCTATATTAAGGGTTTAAGAAGTAAGACTGTGTTACACATTCCCTGTACTACTAGGTCAGTCCTCCTGTATTAAGGGTTTAAGAAGTAAGACTGGGTAACACATTCCCTGTACTACTGAATCAGTCCTCCTATATTAAGGGTTTAAGAAGTAAGACTGTGTTACACATTCCCTGTACTACTAGGTCAGTCCTCCTGTATTAAGGGTTTAAGAAGTAAGACTGTGTTACACATTCCCTGTACTACTAGGTCAGTCCTCCTGTATTAAGGGTTTAAGAAGTAAGACTGTGTTACACATTCCCTGTACTACTAGGTCAGTCCTCCTATATTAAGGGTTTAAGAAGTAAGACTGGGTAACACATTCCCTGTACTACTAGATCAGTCCTCCTGTATTGTGTTCCCTGTGTTTGAAGTTGTACAAACTAAAAACCGAAACTTGTTGGTTACCCATTAATTTCCACTGTCCTCCAAAAACGGTGTAATTTCCTGTTTACATTAGAGTTGGATAGTTTCACAGTGTGAAACTGATTGCCTGAGGATGTTTTCATTTATGGGCCTCATCGTTTTCTCAGTAATGAATCATCAACAAGGAGGAGAGGTATTTTTTTTCAACGTAAGATTAATGTGCTTTGTGCTTTGTGTGTGTGTGTGTGCGTGTGCGTGTGCGTGTGCGTGTGCGTGTGCGTGTGATACGCTTTACCAAGAGAGTTTATCTGAGTTTATCATAACTGTCTATTTACCACCACAAACCGATACTGGCACTGAGACCACACTAAACGATGTCACTAAACGATGTCACGATGACCTTATTTCCTGTTTTATGTCTCTATTTTGGTTTGGTCAGGGCGTGAGTTGGGGTGGGCATTCTATGTTTTCTTTTCTATGTGTTTGGCCTGGTATGGTTCCCAATCAGAGGCAGCTGTCTATCGTTGTCTCTGATTGAGAACCATACTTAGGTAGCCTTTTCCCACCTGATGTTTGTGGGTAGTTGTTTCCTGTTTAGTGTTTGCACCTTTCAGGACTGTTTCGATTTTTGTTTCTTACATTCACTTTGTTATTTTGTATTTTCGTGTTCAGTTATAATAAATTAACATGGACACTTACCACGCTGCGTTTTGGTCCGATCTTTCCTGTTCCTCAGATGAAGAAGATCGTTACAAACGAGCTGTATAGGACCAGAAGGAAATAATGCACACCCACAGGTGGTGCCTCTTGTGGCCGGTGATTTAATGCAGCGAAACTGAAATCCATTTGACCCTTGTTTTGACCAGCATGTCACCTGTGCAACTAGAGGTGACAAAATCCTACATCACCTTTTACTCCACACACAGAAATGCATGCAAGGCTCTCCATCGCCCTCCCTTAAGCAAATCTGACTACAATCTCATCCTCTTGATTCCTGCTGACGAGCAAAAACTGTGTTCTGATGAAGCGGATGCTAAGCAACAGGACTGTTTCACTAGCACAGTACTGGTACCCTGTGTATATAGCCAAGTTATCATTGACTAGGTACTGGTACCCTGTGTATTTAGCCAAGTTATCATTGACTAGGTACTGGTACCCTGTGTATTTAGCCAAGTTATCATTGACTAGGTACTGGTACCCTGTGTATATAGCCAAGTTATCATTGACTAGGTACTGGTACCCCGTGTATATAACCAAGTTATCATTGACTCAGTACTGGTACCCCGTGTATATAACCAAGTTATCATTGACTCAGTACTGGTACCCCGTGTATATAACCAAGTTATCATTGACTAGGTACTGGTACCCCGTGTATATAACCAAGTTATCATTGACTCAGTACTGGTACCCTGTGTATATAACCAAGTTATCATTGACTAGGTACTGGTACCCTGTGTATATAACCAAGTTATCATTGACTCAGTACTGGTACCCCGTGTATATAACCAAGTTATAATTGACTCAGTACTGGTACCCCGTGTATATAACCAAGTTATCATCAACTCAGTACTGGTACCCTGTGTCTATAACCAAGTTATCATTGACTCAGTACTGGTACCCTGTGTATATAACCAAGTTATCATCAACTCAGTACTGGTACCCTGTGTCTATAACCAAGTTATCATCAACTCAGTACTGGTACCCTGTGTCTATAACCAAGTTATCATTGACTCAGTACGGGTACCCCGTGTACATAGTCAAGTTATCATTGACTATGTACCGGTACTCTGTGTATATAACCAAGTTATCATCGACTAGGTACTGGTACCCCGTAAATATAACCAAGTCATCGTTACTCATTGTGTATTAATTCCTTGTGTTCTTACTTTATATTTTCCTATTATTTCTATATTTGTTTCTCTGCATTGTTGGAAAGGGCCGTAAGTAAGCATTTCACTGTTCGTCTACACCTGTTGTTTACAAAGCAAGTGACAAATACAATTTAATTTGATTTCACATTCTGTCCCAGTCCACTGCACACACAGAGACCTCAGACTCTAGAGAGAGAGGAGAGGAGAGGAGAGGAGAGGAGAGGAGAGGAGAGGAGAGGAGAGGAGAGGAGAGGAGAGGAGAGAGAGAGAGAGAGAGAGAGAGAGAGAGAGAGAGAGAGAGAGAGAGAGAGAGAGGAAAAGTAAAGTGATGAGAGATATTTACCAGTTTAAGGACCAGACATGAAATGGGTTTAGAATGTTTATTGAGGAAATGGAATGGATGTGAGATTGAGGATTCAGTGGGGAATGAGAATGGACCAAGTGAAGGATCCAGATGGGATAGAGAATGGACCAGATGAAGGATCCAGAGGGAATGAGAATGGACCAGATGAAGGATCCAGACGGGATAGAGAATGGACCAGGTGAAGGATCCAGAGGGAATGAGAATGGACCAGATGAAGGATCCAGAGGGAATGAGAATGGACCAGATGAAGGATCCAGAGGGAATGAGAATGGACCAGATGAAGGATCCAGGGGGAATGAGAATGGACCAGATGAAGGATCCAGAGGGAATGAGAACGGACCAGAAGAAGGTCTAGAGGGAATGAGAATGGACCAGGTGAAGGTCTAGAGGGAATGAGAATGGACCAGATGAAGGATCCAGAGGGAATGAGATTGGACCAGATGAAGGATCCAGACGGGATAGAGAATGGACCAGGTGAAGGATCCAGAGGGAATGAGATTGGACCAGATGAAGGATCCAGACGGGATAGAGAATGGACCAGGTGAAGGTCTAGAGGGAATGAGAATGGACCAGATGAAGGTCTAGAGGGAATGAGAATGGACCAGATGAAGGATCCAGAGGGAATGAGATTGGACCAGGTGAAGGATCCAGAGGGAATGAGAATGGACCAGATGAAGGATCCAGAGGGAATGAGAATGGACCAGATGAAGGATCCAGAGGGAATGAGAATGGACCAGGTGAAGGTCTAGAGGGAATGAGAATGGACCAGGTGAAGGTCTAGAGGGAATGAGAATGGACCAGATGAAGGATCCAGAGGGAATGAGATTGGACCAGATGAAGGATCCAGAGGGAATGAGATTGGACCAGATGAAGGATCCAGAGGGAATGAGAATGGACCAGATGAAGGATCCAGAGGGAATGAGAATGGACCAGGTGAAGGTCTAGAGGGAATGAGAATGGACCAGGTGAAGGTCTAGAGGGAATGAGAATGGACCAGATGAATGATCCAGAAGGAATGAGATTGGACCAGATGAAGGATCCAGACGGGATAGAGAATGGACCAGGTGAAGGATCCAGAGGGAATGAGAATGGACCAGATGAAGGATCCAGAGGGAATGAGAATGGACCAGGTGAAGGTCTAGAGGGAATGAGAATGGACCAGATGAAGGATCCAGAGGGAATGAGAATGGACCAGATGAAGGTCTAGAGGGAATGAGAATGGACCAGATGAAGGATCCAGAGGGGTTGAGAATGGACCAGATGAAGGATCCAGAGGAAATGAGAATGGACCAGGTGAAGGTCTAGAGGGAATGAGAATGGACCAGGTGAAGGTCTAGAGGGAATGAGAATGGACCAGATGAAGGATCCAGAGGGAATGAGATTGGACCAGATGAAGGATCCAGAGGGAATGAGATTGGACCAGATGAAGGATCCAGAGGGAATGAGAATGGACCAGATGAAGGATCCAGAGGGAATGAGAATGGACCAGGTGAAGGTCTAGAGGGAATGAGAATGGACCAGGTGAAGGTCTAGAGGGAATGAGAATGGACCAGATGAAGGATCCAGAAGGAATGAGATTGGACCAGATGAAGGATCCAGACGGGATAGAGAATGGACCAGGTGAAGGATCCAGAGGGAATGAGAATGGACCAGATGAAGGATCCAGAGGGAATGAGAATGGACCAGGTGAAGGTCTAGAGGGAATGAGAATGGACCAGATGAAGGATCCAGAGGGAATGAGAATGGACCAGATGAAGGTCTAGAGGGAATGAGAATGGACCAGATGAAGGATCCAGAGGGGTTGAGAATGGACCAGATGAAGGATCCAGAGGAAATGAGAATGGACCAGATGAAGGATCCAGACGGGATAGAGAATGGACCAGATGAAGGATCCAAAGGGAATGAGAACGGACCAGAAGAAGGTCTAGAGGGAATGAGAATGGACCAGGTGAAGGTCTAGAGGGAATGAGAATGGACCAGATGAAGGATCCAGAGGGAATGAGATTGGACCAGGTGAAGGATCCAGAGGGAATGAGAATGGACCAGATGAAGGATCCAGAGGGAATGAGATTGGACCTGGTGAAGGATCCAGAGGGGTTGACTCTGTAGGGCTTGTCTTGGACCAGGGGTGTCAAACTAATTCCATGGAGAACCTGCTGTCTGATGGTTTTTGGTTTTGCCTTTCAATGAAGACGTAGACAGCCAGGTGAGGGGAGTTCCTTACTAATCAGTGACCTAATGTCATCAATCATGTTGGAGTGAAAACCCACAGACTCTCTGCCCTCCGTGGAAAGAGTTTGACACGTGAGGCTTGGAGTGACTGATAGACACCACTGTCAGACCGTGGTAGTCAGACTGCTGTGGTGAGGTCAATCCCCAAAAGAGACCACCAAGTTAGTCGAACCCTGGATAGGAAGCGATCTGTTCTGGACTGCAGGTGCTGAATGATTAGTGAGATACACTACGTGACCAACAGTATGTGGACACCTGATCGTCAAACATCTCATTCCAAAATCATGTGCATTAATATTGAGTTGGTCCCCCCTTTGCTGCTATAACAGCCTCCACTCTTCTGGGAAGGCTTTCCACTAGATGTTGGAACATTGCTGCAGGGACTTGCTTCCATTCAGCCACAAGAGCGTTAGTGAGGTCGGGCACTGATGGTGGCGAGCTTGACACCACTCCAGCCAACACTTTCCTTTGCGCATGGTGATCTTAGGCTTAGACAGAGGATTTGTACACGCTTCGGCACTCACCGGTCCCGTTCTGTCAGCTTGTGTGGACTACCACTTCGCGGCTGAGCCATTGTTGCTCCTAGACGTTTCCACTTCACAATAACAGCACTTATAGTTGACCGGGGCAGCTCTAGCAGGACAGAAATTAAACGAACTGACTTGTTGGAAAGGTGGCATCCTATGACAGTGCCACGTTGAAAGTCACTGAGCTCTTCAGTAAGGCCATTCTACTGCCTATGTTTGTCTATGGAGATCGCATGGCTGTGTGCTCCATTTTATATACCTGTGTGGCTGAAATAGCCGAATCCACTAATTTGAAGGGGTGTCCACATACTTTTATATTTATCGTATAAAGTGGTTGAAACAATTTGTAAACATTATTAAAGTGACGAGTGTTCAATGACTATGTACGTAGGGCAGCAGCCTGTAAGGTGCAGGGCAGAGTACCGAGTGATAGCCGCATAGTAACAGTGTCTAAGTTCAGGGCAAGGTACTGGGTGGAGGCCGGATAGTAACAGTGTCTAAGTTCAGGGCAGGTTACTGGGTGGAGGCCGGATAGTAACAGTGTCTAAGTTCAGGGCAGGGTACTGGGTGGAGGCCGGATAGTAACAGTGTCTAAGTTCAGGGCAGGTTACTGGGTGGAGGCCGGATAGTAACAGTGTCTAAGTTCAGGGCAGGTTACTGGGTGGAGGCCGGATAGTAACAGTGTCTAAGTTCAGGGCAGGGTACTGGGTGGAGGCCGGATAGTAACAGTGTCTAAGTTCAGGGCAGGTTACTGGGTGGAGGCCGGATAGTAACAGTGTCTAAGTTCAGGGCAGGGTACTGGGTGGAGGCCGGATAGTAACAGTGTCTAAGTTCAGGGCAGGGTACTGGGTGGAGGCCGGATAGTAACAGTGTCTAAGTTCAGGGCAGGGTACTGGGTGGAGGCCGCATAGTAACAGTGTCTAAGTTCAGGGCAGGTTACTGGGTGGAGGCCGGATAGTAACAGTGTCTAAGTTCAGGGCAGGTTACTGGGTGGAGGCCGGATAGTAACAGTGTCTAAGTTCAGGGCAGGGTACTGGGTGGAGGCCGGATAGTAACAGTGTCTAAGTTCAGGGCAGGTTACTGGGTGGAGGCCGGATAGTAACAGTGTCTAAGTTCAGGGCAGGGTACTGGGTGGAGGCCGGATAGTAACAGTGTCTAAGTTCAGGGCAGGTTACTGGGTGGAGGCCGGATAGTAACAGTGTCTAAGTTCAGGGCAGGGTACTGGGTGGAGGCCGCATAGTAACAGTGTCTATGTTCAGGGCAGGTTACTGGGTGGAGGCCGGATAGTAACAGTGTCTAAGTTCAGGGCAGGGTACTGGGTGGAGGCCGCATAGTAACAGTGTCTAAGTTCAGGGCAGGGTACTGGGTGGAGGCCGGATAGTAACAGTGTCTAAGTTCAGGGCAGGTTACTGGGTGGAGGCCGGATAGTAACAGTGTCTAAGTTCAGGGCAGGGTACTGGGTGGAGGCCGCATAGTAACAGTGTCTAAGTTCAGGGCAGGGTACTGGGTGGAGGCCGGATAGTAACAGTGTCTAAGTTCAGGGCAGGTTACTGGGTGGAGGCCGGATAGTAACAGTGTCTAAGTTCAAGGCAGGTTACTGGGTGGAGGCCGCATAGTAACAGTGTCTAAGTTCAGGGCAGGTTACTGGGTGGAGGCCGGATATTAACAGTGTCTAAGTTCAGGGCAGGTTACTGGGTGGAGGTCGGATAGTAACAGTGTCTAAGTTCAGGGCAGGGTACTGGGTGGAGGCCGGATAGTAACAGTGTCTAAGTTCAGGGCAGGGTACTGGGTGGAGGCCGGATAGTAACAGTGTCTAAGTTCAGGGCAGGTTACTGGGTGGAGGCCGGATAGTAACAGTGTCTAAGTTCAGGGCAGGTTACTGGGTGGAGGCCGGATAGTAACAGTGTCTAAGTTCAGGGCAGGGTACTGGGTGGAGGCCGGATAGTAACAGTGTCTAAGTTCAGGGCAGGTTACTGGGTGGAGGCCGGATAGTAACAGTGTCTAAGTTCAGGGCAGGGTACTGGGTGGATTCCGGATAGTAACAGTGTCTAAGTTCAGGGCAGGTTACTGGGTGGAGGCCGGATAGTAACAGTGTCTAAGTTCAGGGCAGGTTACTGGGTGGAGGCCGGATAGTAACAGTGTCTAAGTTCAGGGCAGGTTACTCGGTGGAGGCCGGATAGTAACAGTGTCTAAGTTCAGGGCAGGGTACTGGGTGGAGGCCGCATAGTAACAGTGTCTAAGTTCAGGGCAGGGTACTGGGTGGAGGCCGGATAGTAACAGTGTCTAAGTTCAGGGCAGGGTACTGGGTGGAGGCCGGATAGTAACAGTGTCTAAGTTCAGGGCAGGGTACTGGGTGGAGGCCGGATAGTAACAGTGTCTAAGTTCAGGGCAGGTTACTGGGTGGAGGCCGGATAGTAACAGTGTCTAAGTTCAGGGCAGGGTACTGGGTGGAGGCCGGATAGTAACAGTGTCTAAGTTCAGGGCAGGTTACTGGGTGGAGGCCGGATAGTAACAGTGTCTAAGTTCAGGGCAGGGTACTGGGTGGAGGCCGGATAGTAACAGTGTCTAAGTTCAGGGCAGGGTACTGGGTGGAGGCCGGATAGTAACAGTGTCTAAGTTCAGGGCAGGTTACTGGGTGGAGGCCGGATAGTAACAGTGTCTAAGTTCAGGGCAGGGTACTGGGTGGAGGCCGGATAGTAACAGTGTCTAAGTTCAGGGCAGGTTACTGGGTGGAGGCCGGATAGTAACAGTGTCTAAGTTCAGGGCAGGTTACTGGGTGGAGGCCGGATAGTAACAGTGTCTAAGTTCAGGGCAGGGTACTGGGTGGAGGCCGGATAGTAACAGTGTCTAAGTTCAGGGCAGGGTACTGGGTGGAGGCCGGATAGTAACAGTGTCTAAGTTCAGGGCAGGGTACTGGGTGGAGGCCGGATAGTAACAGTGTCTAAGTTCAGGGCAGGTTACTGGGTGGAGGCCGGATAGTAACAGTGTCTAAGTTCAAGGCAGGTTACTGGGTGGAGGCCGGCATAGTAACAGTGTCTAAGTTCAGGGCAGGTTACTGGGTGGAGGCCGGATAGTAACAGTGTCTAAGTTCAGGGCAGGTTACTGGGTGGAGGCCGGATATTAACAGTGTCTAAGTTCAGGGCAGGGTACTGGGTGGAGGCCGGATAGTAACAGTGTCTAAGTTCAGGGCAGGGTACTGGGTGGAGGCCGGATAGTAACAGTGTCTAAGTTCAGGGCAGGTTACTGGGTGGAGGCCGGATAGTAACAGTGTCTAAGTTCAGGGCAGGTTACTGGGTGGAGGCCGGATAGTAACAGTGTCTAAGTTCAGGGCAGGTTACTGGGTGGAGGCCGGATAGTAACAGTGTCTAAGTTCAGGGCAGGGTACTGGGTGGAGGCCGGATAGTAACAGTGTCTAAGTTCAGGGCAGGTTACTGGGTGGAGGCCGGATAGTAACAGTGTCTAAGTTCAGGGCAGGGTACTGGGTGGATTCCGGATAGTAACAGTGTCTAAGTTCAGGGCAGGTTACTGGGTGGAGGCCGGATAGTAACAGTGTCTAAGTTCAGGGCAGGTTACTGGGTGGAGGCCGGATAGTAACAGTGTCTAAGTTCAGGGCAGGTTACTCGGTGGAGGCCGGATAGTAACAGTGTCTAAGTTCAGGGCAGGGTACTGGGTGGAGGCCGCATAGTAACAGTGTCTAAGTTCAGGGCAGGGTACTGGGTGGAGGCCGGATAGTAACAGTGTCTAAGTTCAGGGCAGGGTACTGGGTGGAGGCCGGATAGTAACAGTGTCTAAGTTCAGGGCAGGGTACTGGGTGGAGGCCGGATAGTAACAGTGTCTAAGTTCAGGGCAGGTTACTGGGTGGAGGCCGGATAGTAACAGTGTCTAAGTTCAGGGCAGGGTACTGGGTGGAGGCCGGATAGTAACAGTGTCTAAGTTCAGGGCAGGTTACTGGGTGGAGGCCGGATAGTAACAGTGTCTAAGTTCAGGGCAGGGTACTGGGTGGAGGCCGGATAGTAACAGTGTCTAAGTTCAGGGCAGGGTACTGGGTGGAGGCCGGATAGTAACAGTGTCTAAGTTCAGGGCAGGTTACTGGGTGGAGGCCGGATAGTAACAGTGTCTAAGTTCAGGGCAGGGTACTGGGTGGAGGCCGGATAGTAACAGTGTCTAAGTTCAGGGCAGGTTACTGGGTGGAGGCCGGATAGTAACAGTGTCTAAGTTCAGGGCAGGTTACTGGGTGGAGGCCGGATAGTAACAGTGTCTAAGTTCAGGGCAGGGTACTGGGTGGAGGCCGGATAGTAACAGTGTCTAAGTTCAGGGCAGGGTACTGGGTGGAGGCCGGATAGTAACAGTGTCTAAGTTCAGGGCAGGTTACTGGGTGGAGGCCGGATAGTAACAGTGTCTAAGTTCAGGGCAGGGTACTGGGTGGAGGCCGGCATAGTAACAGTGTCTAAGTTCAGGGCAGGTTACTGGGTGGAGGCCGGATAGTAACAGTGTCTAAGTTCAGGGCAGGGTACTGGGTGGAGGCCGCATAGTAACAGTGTCTAAGTTCAGGGCAGGGTACTGGGTGGAGGCCGGATAGTAACAGTGTCTAAGTTCAGGGCAGGTTACTGGGTGGAGGCCGGATAGTAACAGTGTCTAAGTTCAGGGCAGGGTACTGGGTGGAGGCCGGATAGTAACAGTGTCTAAGTTCAGGGCAGGGTACTGGGTGGAGGCCGGATAGTAACAGTGTCTAAGTTCAGGGCAGGGTACTGGGTGGAGGCCGGATAGTAACAGTGTCTAAGTTCAGGGCAGGTTACTGGGTGGAGGCCGGATAGTAACAGTGTCTAAGTTCAGGGCAGGGTACTGGGTGGAGGCCGGATAGTAACAGTGTCTAAGTTCAGGGCAGGGTACTGGGTGGAGGCCGGATAGTAACAGTGTCTAAGTTCAGGGCAGGTTACTGGGTGGAGGCCGGATAGTAACAGTGTCTAAGTTCAGGGCAGGGTACTGGGTGGAGGCCGGATAGTAACAGTGTCTAAGTTCAGGGCAGGGTACTGGGTGGAGGCCGGATAGTAACAGTGTCTAAGTTCAGGGCAGGTTACTGGGTGGAGGCCGGATAGTAACAGTGTCTAAGTTCAGGGCAGGTTACTGGGTGGAGGCCGGATAGTAACAGTGTCTAAGTTCAGGGCAGGTTACTGGGTGGAGGCCGGATAGTAACAGTGTCTAAGTTCAGGGCAGGGTACTGGGTGGAGGCCGGATAGTAACAGTGTCTAAGTTCAGGGCAGGTTACTGGGTGGAGGCCGATAGTAACAGTGTCTAAGTTCAGGGCAGGGTACTGGGTGGAGGCCGGATAGTAACAGTGTCTAAGTTCAGGGCAGGTTACTGGGTGGAGGCCGGATAGTAACAGTGTCTAAGTTCAGGGCAGGTTACTGGGTGGAGGCCGGATAGTAACAGTGTCTAAGTTCAGGGCAGGTTACTGGGTGGAGGCCGGATAGTAACAGTGTCTAAGTTCAGGGCAGGTTACTGGGTGGAGGCCGGATAGTAACAGTGTCTAAGTTCAGGGCAGGTTACTGGGTGGAGGCCGGATAGTAACAGTGTCTAAGTTCAGGGCAGGTACTGGGTGGAGGCCGGATAGTAACAGTGTCTAAGTTCAGGGCAGGGTACTGGGTGGAGGCCGGATAGTAACAGTGTCTAAGTTCAGGGCAGGTTACTGGGTGGAGGCCGGATAGTAACAGTGTCTAAGTTCAGGGCAGGGTACTGGGTGGAGGCCGGATAGTAACAGTGTCTAAGTTCAGGGCAGGGTACTGGGTGGAGGCCGGATAGTAACAGTGTCTAAGTTCAGGGCAGGTTACTGGGTGGAGGCCGGATAGTAACAGTGTCTAAGTTCAGGGCAGGGTACTGGGTGGAGGCCGCATAGTAACAGTGTCTAAGTTCAGGGCAGGGTACTGGGTGGAGGCCGGATAGTAACAGTGTCTAAGTTCAGGGCAGGTTACTGGGTGGAGGCCGGATAGTAAAAGTGTCTAAGTTCAGGGCAGGGTACTGGGTGGAGGCCGGATAGTAACAATGTCTAAGTTCAGGGCAGGGTACTGGGTGGAGGCCGCATAGTAACAGTGTCTAAGTTCAGGGCAGGTTACTCGGTGGAGGCCGGATAGTAACAGTGTCTAAGTTCAGGGCAGGGTACTGGGTGGAGGCCGGATAGTAACAATGTCTAAGTTCAGGGCAGGGTACTGGGTGGAGGCCGCATAGTAACAGTGTCTAAGTTCAGGGCAGGTTACTGGGTGGAGGCCGGATAGTAACAGTGTCTAAGTTCAGGGCAGGGTACTGGGTGGAGGCCGCATAGTAACAGTGTCTAAGTTCAGGGCAGGTTACTGGGTGGAGGCCGGATAGTAACAGTGTCTAAGTTCAGGGCAGGTTACTGGGTGGAGGCCGGATAGTAACAGTGTCTAAGTTCAGGGCAGGGTACTGGGTGGAGGCCGCATAGTAACAGTGTCTATGTTCAGGGCAGGTTACTGGGTGGAGGCCGGATAGTAACAGTGTCTAAGTTCAGGGCAGGGTACTGGGTGGAGGCCGCATAGTAACAGTGTCTAAGTTCAGGGCAGGGTACTGGGTGGAGGCCGGATAGTAACAGTGTCTAAGTTCAGGGCAGGTTACTGGGTGGAGGCCGGATAGTAACAGTGTCTAAGTTCAGGGCAGGGTACTGGGTGGAGGCCGCATAGTAACAGTGTCTAAGTTCAGGGCAGGGTACTGGGTGGAGGCCGGATAGTAACAGTGTCTAAGTTCAGGGCAGGTTACTGGGTGGAGGCCGGATAGTAACAGTGTCTAAGTTCAAGGCAGGTTACTGGGTGGAGGCCGGATAGTAACAGTGTCTAAGTTCAGGGCAGGGTACTGGGTGGAGGCCGCATAGTAACAGTGTCTAAGTTCAGGGCAGGTTACTGGGTGGAGGCCGGATAGTAACAGTGTCTAAGTTCAGGGCAGGTTACTGGGTGGAGGCCGGATATTAACAGTGTCTAAGTTCAGGGCAGGTTACTGGGTGGAGGTCGGATAGTAACAGTGTCTAAGTTCAGGGCAGGTTACTGGGTGGAGGCCGGATAGTAACAGTGTCTAAGTTCAGGGCAGGGTACTGGGTGGAGGCCGGATAGTAACAGTGTCTAAGTTCAGGGCAGGGTACTGGGTGGAGGCCGGATAGTAACAGTGTCTAAGTTCAGGGCAGGGTACTGGGTGGAGGCCGGATAGTAACAGTGTCTAAGTTCAGGGCAGGGTACTGGGTGGAGGCCGGATAGTAACAGTGTCTAAGTTCAGGGCAGGGTACTGGGTGGAGGCCGGATAGTAACAGTGTCTAAGTTCAGGGCAGGGTACTGGGTGGAGGCCGGATAGTAACAGTGTCTAAGTTCAGGGCAGGGTACTGGGTGGAGGCCGGATAGTAACAGTGTCTAAGTTCAGGGCAGGTTACTGGGTGGAGGCCGGATAGTAACAGTGTCTAAGTTCAGGGCAGGTTACTGGGTGGAGGCCGGATAGTAACAGTGTCTAAGTTCAGGGCAGGTTACTGGGTGGAGGCCGGATAGTAACAGTGTCTAAGTTCAGGGCAGGGTACTGGGTGGAGGCCGGATAGTAACAGTGTCTAAGTTCAGGGCAGGGTACTGGGTGGAGGCCGGATAGTAACAGTGTCTAAGTTCAGGGCAGGTTACTGGGTGGAGGCCGGATAGTAACAGTGTCTAAGTTCAGGGCAGGGTACTGGGTGGAGGCCGGATAGTAACAGTGTCTAAGTTCAGGGCAGGTTACTGGGTGGAGGCCGGATAGTAACAGTGTCTAAGTTCAGGGCAGGTTACTGGGTGGAGGCCGGAGAGTAACAGTGTCTAAGTTCAGGGCAGGTTACTGGGTGGAGGCCGGATAGTAACAGTGTCTAAGTTCAGGGCAGGTTACTGGGTGGAGGCCGCATAGTAACAGTGTCTAAGTTCAGGGCAGGGTACTGGGTGGAGGCCGGATAGTAACAGTGTCTAAGTTCAGGGCAGGTTACTGGGTGGAGGCCGGATAGTAACAGTGTCTAAGTTCAGGGCAGGGTACTGGGTGGAGGCCGCATAGTAACAGTGTCTAAGTTCAGGGCAGGTTACTGGGTGGAGGCCGGATAGTAACAGTGTCTAAGTTCAGGGCAGGGTACTGGGTGGAGGCCGCATAGTAACAGTGTCTAAGTTCAGGGCAGGTTACTGGGTGGAGGCCGGATAGTAACAGTGTCTAAGTTCAGGGCAGGGTACTGGGTGGAGGCCGGATAGTAACAGTGTCTAAGTTCAGAGCAGGTTACTGGGTGGAGGCCGGATAGTAACAGTGTCTAAGTTCAGGGCAGGTTACTGGGTGGAGGCCGGATAGTAACAGTGTCTAAGTTCAGGGCAGGGTACTGGGTGGAGGCCGGATAGTAACAGTGTCTAAGTTCAGGGCAGGGTACTGGGTGGAGGCCGGATAGTAACAGTGTCTAAGTTCAGGGCAGGGTACTGGGTGGAGGCCGGATAGTAACAGTGTCTAAGTTCAGGGCAGGTTACTGGGTGGAGGCCGGATAGTAACAGTGTCTAAGTTCAGGGCAGGGTACTGGGTGGAGGCCGGATAGTAACAGTGTCTAAGTTCAGGGCAGGGTACTGGGTGGAGGCCGGATAGTAACAGTGTCTAAGTTCAGGGCAGGTTACTGGGTGGAGGCCGGATAGTAACAGTGTCTAAGTTCAGGGCAGGTTACTGGGTGGAGGCCGGATAGTAACAGTGTCTAAGTTCAGGGCAGGTTACTGGGTGGAGGCCGGATAGTAACAGTGTCTAAGTTCAGGGCAGGGTACTGGGTGGAGGCCGGATAGTAACAGTGTCTAAGTTCAGGGCAGGGTACTGGGTGGAGGCCGGATAGTAACAGTGTCTAAGTTCAGGGCAGGTTACTGGGTGGAGGCCGGATAGTAACAGTGTCTAAGTTCAGGGCAGGGTACTGGGTGGAGGCCGCATAGTAACAGTGTCTAAGTTCAGGGCAGGTTACTGGGTGGAGGCCGGATAGTAACAGTGTCTAAGTTCAGGGCAGGGTACTGGGTGGAGGCCGCATAGTAACAGTGTCTAAGTTCAGGGCAGGGTACTGGGTGGAGGCCGGATAGTAACAGTGTCTAAGTTCAGGGCAGGTTACTGGGTGGAGGCCGGATAGTAACAGTGTCTAAGTTCAGGGCAGGGTACTGGGTGGAGGCCGCATAGTAACAGTGTCTAAGTTCAGGGCAGAGTACTGGGTGGAGGCCGGATAGTAACAGTGTCTAAGTTCAGGGCAGGTTACTGGGTGGAGGCCGGATAGTAACAGTGTCTAAGTTCAGGGCAGGTTACTGGGTGGAGGCCGGATAGTAACAGTGTCTAAGTTAAGGGCAGGGTACTGGGTGGAGGCCGCATAGTAACAGTGTCTAAGTTCAGGGCAGGGTACTGGGTGGAGGCCGGATAGTAACAGTGTCTAAGTTCAGGGCAGGTTACTGGGTGGAGGCCGGATAGTAACAGTGTCTAAGTTCAGGGCAGGGTACTGGGTGGAGGCCGGATAGTAACAGTGTCTAAGTTCAGGGCAGGGAACTGGGTGGAGGCCGGATAGTAACAGTGTCTAAGTTCAGGGCAGGGTACTGGGTGGAGGCCGGATAGTAACAGTGTCTAAGTTCAGGGCAGGTTACTGGGTGGAGGCCGGATAGTAACAGTGTCTAAGTTCAGGGCAGGGTACTGGGTGGAGGCCGGATAGTAACAGTGTCTAAGTTCAGGGCAGGTTACTGGGTGGAGGCCGGATAGTAACAGTGTCTAAGTTCAGGGCAGGGTACTGGGTGGAGGCCGGATAGTAACAGTGTCTAAGTTCAGGGCAGGGTACTGGGTGGAGGCCGGATAGTAACAGTGTCTAAGTTCAGGGCAGGGTACTGGGTGGAGGCCGGATAGTAACAGTGTCTAAGTTCAGGGCAGGGTACTGGGTGGAGGCCGGATAGTAACAGTGTCTAAGTTCAGGGCAGGGTACTGGGTGGAGGCCGGATAGTAACAGTGTCTAAGTTCAGGGCAGGTTACTGGGTGGAGGCCGGATAGTAACAGTGTCTAAGTTCAGGGCAGGTTACTGGGTGGAGGCCGGATAGTAACAGTGTCTAAGTTCAGGGCAGGGTACTGGGTGGAGGCCGGATAGTAACAGTGTCTAAGTTCAGGGCAGGGTACTGGGTGGAGGCCGGATAGTAACAGTGTCTAAGTTCAGGGCAGGTTACTGGGTGGAGGCCGGATAGTAACAGTGTCTAAGTTCAGGGCAGGGTACTGGGTGGAGGCCGGATAGTAACAGTGTCTAAGTTCAGGGCAGGTTACTGGGTGGAGGCCGGATAGTAACAGTGTCTAAGTTCAGGGCAGGTTACTGGGTGGAGGCCGGAGAGTAACAGTGTCTAAGTTCAGGGCAGGTTACTGGGTGGAGGCCGGATAGTAACAGTGTCTAAGTTCAGGGCAGGGTACTGGGTGGAGGCCGCATAGTAACAGTGTCTAAGTTCAGGGCAGGGTACTGGGTGGAGGCCGGATAGTAACAGTGTCTAAGTTCAGGGCAGGTTACTGGGTGGAGGCCGGATAGTAACAGTGTCTAAGTTCAGGGCAGGGTACTGGGTGGAGGCCGCATAGTAACAGTGTCTAAGTTCAGGGCAGGTTACTGGGTGGAGGCCGGATAGTAACAGTGTCTAAGTTCAGGGCAGGGTACTGGGTGGAGGCCGCATAGTAACAGTGTCTAAGTTCAGGGCAGGTTACTGGGTGGAGGCCGGATAGTAACAGTGTCTAAGTTCAGGGCAGGGTACTGGGTGGAGGCCGGATAGTAACAGTGTCTAAGTTCAGAGCAGGTTACTGGGTGGAGGCCGGATAGTAACAGTGTCTAAGTTCAGGGCAGGTTACTGGGTGGAGGCCGGATAGTAACAGTGTCTAAGTTCAGGGCAGGGTACTGGGTGGAGGCCGGATAGTAACAGTGTCTAAGTTCAGGGCAGGGTACTGGGTGGAGGCCGGATAGTAACAGTGTCTAAGTTCAGGGCAGGGTACTGGGTGGAGGCCGGATAGTAACAGTGTCTAAGTTCAGGGCAGGTTACTGGGTGGAGGCCGGATAGTAACAGTGTCTAAGTTCAGGGCAGGGTACTGGGTGGAGGCCGGATAGTAACAGTGTCTAAGTTCAGGGCAGGGTACTGGGTGGAGGCCGGATAGTAACAGTGTCTAAGTTCAGGGCAGGGTACTGGGTGGAGGCCGGATAGTAACAGTGTCTAAGTTCAGGGCAGGTTACTGGGTGGAGGCCGGATAGTAACAGTGTCTAAGTTCAGGGCAGGTTACTGGGTGGAGGCCGGATAGTAACAGTGTCTAAGTTCAGGGCAGGTTACTGGGTGGAGGCCGGATAGTAACAGTGTCTAAGTTCAGGGCAGGGTACTGGGTGGAGGCCGGATAGTAACAGTGTCTAAGTTCAGGGCAGGGTACTGGGTGGAGGCCGGATAGTAACAGTGTCTAAGTTCAGGGCAGGTTACTGGGTGGAGGCCGGATAGTAACAGTGTCTAAGTTCAGGGCAGGGTACTGGGTGGAGGCCGCATAGTAACAGTGTCTAAGTTCAGGGCAGGTTACTGGGTGGAGGCCGGATAGTAACAGTGTCTAAGTTCAGGGCAGGGTACTGGGTGGAGGCCGCATAGTAACAGTGTCTAAGTTCAGGGCAGGGTACTGGGTGGAGGCCGGATAGTAACAGTGTCTAAGTTCAGGGCAGGTTACTGGGTGGAGGCCGGATAGTAACAGTGTCTAAGTTCAGGGCAGGGTACTGGGTGGAGGCCGCATAGTAACAGTGTCTAAGTTCAGGGCAGAGTACTGGGTGGAGGCCGGATAGTAACAGTGTCTAAGTTCAGGGCAGGTTACTGGGTGGAGGCCGGATAGTAACAGTGTCTAAGTTCAGGGCAGGTTACTGGGTGGAGGCCGGATAGTAACAGTGTCTAAGTTAAGGGCAGGGTACTGGGTGGAGGCCGCATAGTAACAGTGTCTAAGTTCAGGGCAGGGTACTGGGTGGAGGCCGGATAGTAACAGTGTCTAAGTTCAGGGCAGGTTACTGGGTGGAGGCCGGATAGTAACAGTGTCTAAGTTCAGGGCAGGGTACTGGGTGGAGGCCGGATAGTAACAGTGTCTAAGTTCAGGGCAGGGAACTGGGTGGAGGCCGGATAGTAACAGTGTCTAAGTTCAGGGCAGGGTACTGGGTGGAGGCCGGATAGTAACAGTGTCTAAGTTCAGGGCAGGTTACTGGGTGGAGGCCGGATAGTAACAGTGTCTAAGTTCAGGGCAGGGTACTGGGTGGAGGCCGGATAGTAACAGTGTCTAAGTTCAGGGCAGGTTACTGGGTGGAGGCCGGATAGTAACAGTGTCTAAGTTCAGGGCAGGGTACTGGGTGGAGGCCGGATAGTAACAGTGTCTAAGTTCAGGGCAGGGTACTGGGTGGAGGCCGGATAGTAACAGTGTCTAAGTTCAGGGCAGGGTACTGGGTGGAGGCCGGATAGTAACAGTGTCTAGGTTCAGGGCAGGTTACTGGGTGGAGGCCGGATAGTAACAGTGTCTAAGTTCAGGGCAGGGTACTGGGTGGAGGCCGGATAGTAACAGTGTCTAAGTTCAGGGCAGGTTACTGGGTGGAGGCCGGATAGTAACAGTGTCTAAGTTCAGGGCAGGTTACTGGGTGGAGGCCGGATAGTAACAGTGTCTAAGTTCAGGGCAGGTTACTGGGTGGAGGCCGGATAGTAACAGTGTCTAGGTTCAGGGCAGGGTACTGGGTGGAGGCCGGATAGTAACAGTGTCTAAGTTCAGGGCAGGTTACTGGGTGGAGGCCGGATAGTAACAGTGTCTAAGTTCAGGGCAGGTTACTGGGTGGAGGCCGGATAGTAACAGTGTCTAAGTTCAGGGCAGGGTACTGGGTGGAGGCCGGATAGTAACAGTGTCTAAGTTCAGGGCAGGGTACTGGGTGGAGGCCGGATAGTAACAGTGTCTAAGTTCAGGGCAGGTTACTGGGTGGAGGCCGGATAGTAACAGTGTCTAAGTTCAGGGCAGGTTACTGGGTGGAGGCCGGATAGTAACAGTGTCTAAGTTCAGGGCAGGGTACTGGGTGGAGGCCGGATAGTAACAGTGTCTAAGTTCAGGGCAGGGTACTGGGTGGAGGCCGGATAGTAACAGTGTCTAAGTTCAGGGCAGGGTACTGGGTGGAGGCCGGATAGTAACAGTGTCTAAGTTCAGGGCAGGGTACTGGGTGGAGGCCGGATAGTAACAGTGTCTAAGTTCAGGGCAGGGTACTGGGTGGAGGCCGGATAGTAACAGTGTCTAAGTTCAGGGCAGGGTACTGGGTGGAGGCCGGATAGTAACAGTGTCTAAGTTCAGGGCAGGGTACTGGGTGGAGGCCGGATAGTAACAGTGTCTAAGTTCAGGGCAGGTTACTGGGTGGAGGCCGGATAGTAACAGTGTCTAAGTTCAGGGCAGGTTACTGGGTGGAGGCCGGATAGTAACAGTGTCTAAGTTCAGGGCAGGGTACTGGGTGGAGGCCGGATAGTAACAGTGTCTAAGTTCAGGGCAGGTTACTGGGTGGAGGCCGGATAGTAACAGTGTCTAAGTTCAGGGCAGGTTACTGGGTGGAGGCCGGATAGTAACAGTGTCTAAGTTCAGGGCAGGTTACTGGGTGGAGGCCGGATAGTAACAGTGTCTAAGTTCAGGGCAGGTTACTGGGTGGAGGCCGGATAGTAACAGTGTCTAAGTTCAGGGCAGGTTACTGGGTGGAGGCCGGATAGTAACAGTGTCTAAGTTCAGGGCAGGTTACTGGGTGGAGGCCGGATAGTAACAGTGTCTAAGTTCAGGGCAGGTTACTGGGTGGAGGCCGGATAGTAACAGTGTCTAAGTTCAGGGCAGGTTACTGGGTGGAGGCCGGATAGTAACAGTGTCTAAGTTCAGGGCAGGTTACTGGGTGGAGGCCGGATAGTAACAGTGTCTAAGTTCAGGGCAGGTTACTGGGTGGAGGCCGGATAGTAACAGTGTCTAAGTTCAGGGCAGGGTACTGGGTGGAGGCCGGATAGTAACAGTGTCTAAGTTCAGGGCAGGGTACAGGGTGGAGGCCGGATAGTAACAGTGTCTAAGTTCAGGGCAGGTTACTGGGTGGAGGCCAGATAGTAACAGTGTCTAAGTTCAGGGCAGGGTACTGGGTGGAGGCCGGATAGTAACAGTGTCTAAGTTCAGGGCAGGGTACTGGGTGGAGGCCGGATAGTAACAGTGTCTAAGTTCAGGGCAGGTTACTGGGTGGAGGCCGGATAGTAACAGTGTCTAAGTTCAGGGCAGGTTACTGGGTGGAGGCCGGATAGTAACAGTGTCTAAGTTCAGGGCAGGGTACTGGGTGGAGGCCGGATAGTAACAGTGTCTAAGTTCAGGGCAGGTTACTGGGTGGAGGCCGGATAGTAACAGTGTCTAGGTTCAGGGCAGGGTACTGGGTGGAGGCCGGATAGTAACAGTGTCTAAGTTCAGGGCAGGTTACTGGGTGGAGGCCGGATAGTAACAGTGTCTAAGTTCAGGGCAGGTTACTGGGTGGAGGCCGGATAGTAACAGTGTCTAAGTTCAGGGCAGGGTACTGGGTGGAGGCCGGATAGTAACAGTGTCTAAGTTCAGGGCAGGGTACTGGGTGGAGGCCGGATAGTAACAGTGTCTAAGTTCAGGGCAGGTTACTGGGTGGAGGCCGGATAGTAACAGTGTCTAAGTTCAGGGCAGGTTACTGGGTGGAGGCCGGATAGTAACAGTGTCTAAGTTCAGGGCAGGGTACTGGGTGGAGGCCGGATAGTAACAGTGTCTAAGTTCAGGGCAGGGTACTGGGTGGAGGCCGGATAGTAACAGTGTCTAAGTTCAGGGCAGGTTACTGGGTGGAGGCCGGATAGTAACAGTGTCTAAGTTCAGGGCAGGTTACTGGGTGGAGGCCGGATAGTAACAGTGTCTAAGTTCAGGGCAGGTTACTGGGTGGAGGCCGGATAGTAACAGTGTCTAAGTTCAGGGCAGGGTACTGGGTGGAGGCCGGATAGTAACAGTGTCTAAGTTCAGGGCAGGGTACTGGGTGGAGGCCGGATAGTAACAATGTCTAAGTTCAGGGCAGGGTACTGGGTGGAGGCCGGATAGTAACAGTGTCTAAGTTCAGGGCAGGGTACTGGGTGGAGGCCGGATAGTAACAGTGTCTAAGTTCAGGGCAGGGTACTGGGTGGAGGCCGGATAGTAACAGTGTCTAAGTTCAGGGCAGGGTACTGGGTGGAGGCCGGATAGTAACAGTGTCTAAGTTCAGGGCAGGTTACTGGGTGGAGGCCGGAGAGTAACAGTGTCTAAGTTCAGGGCAGGTTACTGGGTGGAGGCCGGATAGTAACAGTGTCTAAGTTCAGGGCAGGTTACTGGGTGGAGGCCGGATAGTAACAGTGTCTAAGTTCAGGGCAGGGTACTGGGTGGAGGCCGGATAGTAACAGTGTCTAAGTTCAGGGCAGGTTACTGGGTGGAGACCGGATAGTAACAGTGTCTAAGTTCAGGGCAGGTTACTGGGTGGAGGCCGGATAGTAACAGTGTCTAAGTTCAGGGCAGGTTACTGGGTGGAGGCCGGATAGTAACAGTGTCTAAGTTCAGGGCAGGTTACTGGGTGGAGGCCGGATAGTAACAGTGTCTAAGTTCAGGGCAGGTTACTGGGTGGAGGCCGGATAGTAACAGTGTCTAAGTTCAGGGCAGGGTACTGGGTGGAGGCCGGATAGTAACAGTGTCTAAGTTCAGGGCAGGTTACTGGGTGGAGACCGGATAGTAACAGTGTCTAAGTTCAGGGCAGGTTACTGGGTGGAGGCCGGATAGTAACAGTGTCTAAGTTCAGGGCAGGTTACTGGGTGGAGGCCGAATAGTAACAGTGTCTAAGTTCAGGGCAGGTTACTGGGTGGAGGCCGGATAGTAACAGTGTCTAAGTTCAGGGCAGGTTACTGGGTGGAGGCCGGATAGTAACAGTGTCTAAGTTCAGGGCAGGTTACTGGGTGGAGGCCGGATAGTAACAGTGTCTAAGTTCAGGGCAGGTTACTGGGTGGAGGCCGGATAGTAACAGTGTCTAAGTTCAGGGCAGGTTACTGGGTGGAGGCCGGATAGTAACAGTGTCTAAGTTCAGGGCAGGTTACTGGGTGGAGGCCGGATAGTAACAGTGTCTAAGTTCAGGGCAGGGTACTGGGTGGAGGCCGGATAGTAACAGTGTCTAAGTTCAGGGCAGGGTACTGGGTGGAGGCCGGATAGTAACAGTGTCTAAGTTCAGGGCAGGTTACTGGGTGGAGGCAGGATAGTAACAGTGTCTAAGTTCAGGGCAGGTTACTGGGTGGAGGCCGGATAGTAACAGTGTCTAAGTTCAGGGCAGGTTACTGTTTGGAGGCCGGATAGTAACAGTGTCTAAGTTCAGGGCAGGGTACTGGGTGGAGGCCGGATAGTAACAGTGTCTAGGTTCAGGGCAGGGTACTGGGTGGAGGCCGGATAGTAACAGTGTCTAAGTTCAGGGCAGGTTACTGGGTGGAGGCCGGATAGTAACAGTGTCTAAGTTCAGGGCAGGTTACTGGGTGGAGGCCGGATAGTAACAGTGTCTAAGTTCAGGGCAGGGTACTGGGTGGAGGCCGGATAGTAACAGTGTCTAAGTTCAGGGCAGGGTACTGGGTGGAGGCCGGATAGTAACAGTGTCTAAGTTCAGGGCAGGGTACTGGGTGGAGGCCGGATAGTAACAGTGTCTAAGTTCAGGGCAGGGTACTGGGTGGAGGCCGGATAGTAACAGTGTCTAAGTTCAGGGCAGGGTACTGGGTGGAGGCCGGATAGTAACAGTGTCTAAGTTCAGGGCAGGGTACTGGGTGGAGGCCGGATAGTAACAGTGTCTAAGTTCAGGGCAGGGTACTGGGTGGAGGCCGGATAGTAACAGTGTCTAAGTTCAGGGCAGGTTACTGGGTGGAGGCCGGATAGTAACAGTGTCTAAGTTCAGGGCAGGTTACTGGGTGGAGGCCGGATAGTAACAGTGTCTAAGTTCAGGGCAGGGTACTGGGTGGAGGCCGGATAGTAACAGTGTCTAAGTTCAGGGCAGGTTACTGGGTGGAGGCCGGATAGTAACAGTGTCTAAGTTCAGGGCAGGTTACTGGGTGGAGGCCGGATAGTAACAGTGTCTAAGTTCAGGGCAGGGTACTGGGTGGAGGCCGGATAGTAACAGTGTCTAAGTTCAGGGCAGGTTACTGGGTGGAGGCCGGATAGTAACAGTGTCTAAGTTCAGGGCAGGTTACTGGGTGGAGGCCGGATAGTAACAGTGTCTAAGTTCAGGGCAGGGTACTGGGTGGAGGCCGGATAGTAACAGTGTCTAAGTTCAGGGCAGGGTACTGGGTGGAGGCCGGATAGTAACAGTGTCTAAGTTCAGGGCAGGGTACTGGGTGGAGGCCGGATAGTAACAGTGTCTAAGTTCAGGGCAGGTTACTGGGTGGAGGCCGGATAGTAACAGTGTCTAAGTTCAGGGCAGGTTACTGGGTGGAGGCCGGATAGTAACAGTGTCTAAGTTCAGGGCAGGTTACTGGGTGGAGGCCGGATAGTAACAGTGTCTAAGTTCAGGGCAGGGTACTGGGTGGAGGCCGGATAGTAACAGTGTCTAAGTTCAGGGCAGGTTACTGGGTGGAGGCCGGATAGTAACAGTGTCTAAGTTCAGGGCAGGTTACTGGGTGGAGGCCGGATAGTAACAGTGTCTAAGTTCAGGGCAGGTTACTGGGTGGAGGCCGGATAGTAACAGTGTCTAGGTTCAGGGCAGGGTACTGGGTGGAGGCCGGATAGTAACAGTGTCTAAGTTCAGGGCAGGTTACTGGGTGGAGGCCGGATAGTAACAGTGTCTAAGTTCAGGGCAGGTTACTGGGTGGAGGCCGGATAGTAACAGTGTCTAAGTTCAGGGCAGGGTACTGGGTGGAGGCCGGATAGTAACAGTGTCTAAGTTCAGGGCAGGGTACTGGGTGGAGGCCGGATAGTAACAGTGTCTAAGTTCAGGGCAGGTTACTGGGTGGAGGCCGGATAGTAACAGTGTCTAAGTTCAGGGCAGGTTACTGGGTGGAGGCCGGATAGTAACAGTGTCTAAGTTCAGGGCAGGTTACTGGGTGGAGGCCGGATAGTAACAGTGTCTAAGTTCAGGGCAGGGTACTGGGTGGAGGCCGGATAGTAACAGTGTCTAAGTTCAGGGCAGTTTACTGGGTGGAGGCCGGATAGTAACAGTGTCTAAGTTCAGGGCAGGTTACTGGGTGGAGGCCGGATAGTAACAGTGTCTAAGTTCAGGGCAGGGTACTGGGTGGAGGCCGGATAGTAACAGTGTCTAAGTTCAGGGCAGGTTACTGGGTGGAGGCCGGATAGTAACAGTGTCTAAGTTCAGGGCAGGTTACTGGGTGGAGGCCGGATAGTAACAGTGTCTAAGTTCAGGGCAGGTTACTGGGTGGAGGCCGGATAGTAACAGTGTCTAAGTTCAGGGCAGGTTACTGGGTGGACGCTGGCCAGTGGTGAAGAACAGTCTGATGGGCCTGGAGATAGCAGCTGTTCTCAGTCTCTCGGTCCCAGTTTTTGATACACCTGTACTGTCTCCTCCTTCAAGATGGTAGGATTAACGTCAAAGTTCAAGATAAGACTAGGATCTATTTTCATGTAATGACATTCAACAAACCCTCCTAACAGAGCAGCAGGCAGTGAGAGAGCAGTATTTGTAACTGCACTGTGTGTCAATACGTTTGGCCTATTCATTCTTAGTTAGAGATGGACAGTTCATTCCAACTCTAAACGACAGATCACTACTGCCCCCTATGGTTGACTGAGGTTACTACCAGCTGTACCAGTAATATGTAACCATCAGATGTAGGTTTGTTCTGTCTTTTTATCTGCATCCTGAATGGCACCCTGTTCCCTACCACAGGAGGTTGGTGGCACCTTAATTGGGGAGGACGGGCTCATGGTAATGGCTGTAGTGGAATTAGTGGCATGGTGTCAAATACATCAAACAAATGGTTTCCATGTGTATGATGCCATTTAATTCGCCATTATTATGAGCCGTCCTCCCAGCCACTTTAAACAATGCCACTTAATATAATGTTTACATACTCTACATTACTCATCTCATATGTATATGTATATACTGTACTCTATATCATCTACTGCATCTTGCCATCTTTATGTAATACATGTACCACTAGCCACTTTAAACAATGCCACTTAATATAATGTTTACATACCCTACATTACTCATCTCATATGTATATGTATATACTGTACTCTATATCATCTACTGCATCTTGCCATCTTTATGTAATACATGTATCACTAGCCACTTTAAACTATGCCACTTTATGTTTACATACCCTACATTACTCATCTCATATGTATATGTATATACTGTACTCGATATCATCTACTGCATCTTGCCTATGCCGTTCTGTACCATCACTCATTCATATATCTTTATGTACATATTCTTTATCCCTTTACACTTGTGTGTATAAGGTAGTAGTTGTGGAACTGTTAGGTTAGATTACTCGTTGGTTATTACTGCATTGTCGGAACTAGAAGCACAAGCATTTCGCTACACTCGCATTAACATCTGCTAACCATGTGTATGTGACAAATAACATTTGATTTGATTTGATTTGACACAGATGGACGTACACATGCACACACACACACACACACACACACACACACACACACACACACACACACACACACACACACACACACACACACACACACACACACACACACACACACACACACACACACACACACACACACATTCACTATATTGTCCGTCATTCCTGGTGTTTTCTAGCACCTGGGTTCACCATCTAGTCGTCAGGTTAGATGTTTCACTCAAGTGTGGAGTGGAGATGACACTGACACTAACTGCCTCTGGGCAGACCGCCACCCTCACCAGTACCCACCAGGACCACCCCCACCAGGACCACATCCACCAGGACCACATCTACCAGGACCACATCCACCAGGACCACATCCACCAGGACCACATCCACCAGGACCACCCCCACCAGGACCACATCCACCAGGACCCACCAGGACCACATCCACCAGGACCACATCCACCAGGACCACCCCCACCAGGACCACATCCACCAGGACCACATCCACCAGGACCACATCCACCAGGACCACCCCCACCAGGACCACCCTCACCAGGACCCCCCCCCCCCCCCCCCCACCAGGACCACCCCCACCAGGACCCCCCCCCCCCCCCACCAGGACCACCCCCACCAGGACCACCCTCACCAGGACCACCCCCACCAGGACCACATCCACCAGGACCACATCCACCAGGACCACCCCCACCAGGACCACATCCACCAGGACCACCCCCACCAGGACCACCCCCACCAGGACCACATCCACCAGGACCACCCCCACCAGGACCACCCTCACCAGGACCACATCCACCAGGACCACCCCCACCAGGACCACCCCCACCAGGACCACATCCACCAGGACCACCCCCACCAGGACCACCCTCACCAGGACCACATCCATCAGGACCACACCCACCAGGACCACCGCCACCAGGACCACCCCCACCAGGACCACCCCCACCAGGACCACATCCACCAGGACCACATCCAGCAGGACCACCCCCACCAGGACCACCCCCACCAGGACCACCCCCACCAGGACCACCCCCACCAGGACCACATCCACCAGGACCACATCCACCAGGACCACCCCCAGCAGGACCACCCCCACCAGGACCACCCCCACCAGGACCACCCCCACCAGGACCACGTCCACCAGGACCACCCCCACCAGGACCACCCCCACCAGGACCACCCCCACCAGGACCACCCTCACCAGGACCACCCTCACCAGGACCGCGTCCACCAGGACCACCCTCACCAGGACCACATCCACCAGGACCACATCCACCAGGACCACCCCCAGCAGGACCACCCCCACCAGGACCACCCCCACCAGGACCACATCCAGCAGGACCACCCCCACCAGGACCACCCCCACCAGGACCACGTCCACCAGGACCACGTCCACCAGGACCACCCCCACCAGGACCACGTCCACCAGGACCACGTCCACCAGGACCACCCCCACCAGGACCGCGTCCACCAGGACCATGTCCCATGATGCTAAATCAGAGCCTGGCTCTGAGGCTTTATCAGAGTGGTTCCATGTTTTCAACAGTAGCAGCAACCCTGCTATTGTCATCATTTAGATCAGAGGCCTCATGTTCAGGGAAACAGTTACGATACAAATATACACAGAACCAATGTAAAGGAATTGAATTTGACTTCATCTTCAAAGTCAACATCTTGATACTCATTGTGACACATTGTTAAGACTGTTCTAAGAGGAGTACTGTACTCTTGTTGTTGATGGAGGACGGAGTGGAAGAGACTCCTCTCCTGAGAGAGCCCTTGGATAACAAACTGTACACTACACCTGTACACTACACCTGTACGCTACACCTGTACACTACACACGTACACTACATATGTACACTGCACCTGCACACTACACAGGTACACTACACCTGTACACTACACCTGTACACTACACCTGTACACTGCACCTGCACACTACACAGGTACACTACACCTGTACACTACACCTGTACACTACACCTGTACACTACACATGTACACTATACCTGTACACTACACATGTACACTGCACATGCACACTACACATGTACACTACACCTGTACACTACACCTAAACACTACACATGTATACTACACCTGTACACTATACCTGTACACTACACCTGTACACTACACATGTACACTACATCTGTACACTACACCTGTACACTGCACCTGCACACCACACATGTACACTACACCTGTACACTACACGTGTACACTACACCTGCACACTACACCTGTACACTACACATGTACACTACACATGTACACTACACCTGCACACTACACATGTACACTACACCTGTACACTACACATGTACACTATACCTGTACACTACACCTGTATACTACACCTGTATCCTGCACCTGTACACTGCACCTGTACACTGCACCTGTACACTACACCTGTCTGTCCCCATTTGCTGGTGAAGCATTGAGTTGAAGACTCCAGAGCCGCTGGTGAACAAACACCTCAGCTTCACTGCACGTCATACACCTGTCTGTCCCCATAGGGTCCACAACCTCTGGGAGATCCCCCTCCTCCCTTGTTGTCCCCATGTGGTCCACAACCTCTGGGAGATCCCCCCTCCTCCCCTGTTGTCCACAGTCCCTCAGGCTTCAGATCCTGTATAAATGAAACTCACATTCAGATAGATCCTGGATGATATTACTTCACACTTGGAGGATATAGATCAACTCTGAAGGACATCACCTTCGCTTCGGTAAGTTGTCTGCAGATTCCACTTGATCCCTGATACAAAACCCTGTGTTAAAGGTGCTACTGTGTTAGGTACGGAAGGTGTGGAATCAATGCACACAATGAATTGAGTGTAAATGATCAATGGTGTTTGATAATCGATACAGGCTGGTGTCCTGAGGTTATTTTACTGATGGCATCAGAAAGACAATAATAACAGTCAGGTCTGAAAGTTACAGCAGTAGTGGGTTCAGATGGTTTGATAATCGATACAGGCTGGTGTCCCTGAGGTTATTTTACTGATCGCATCAGAAAGACAATAATAACAGTCAAGTCTGAAAGTTACAGCAGTAGTGGGTTCAGGTGGTTTGATATGAACGTTATTGATCGACTAAACACGGATCAATAAAAGTATCTTACTGTAATTCCAGTTGAGACGATGATGTCAGAGTCAGATATGTATGGTGAGAGTAGAGGATATCTCACTGAATGCACCTTGATGGGGTATGTTCATTTAGATGCTGTAGGTTAACAGCTGACATTAAAGGGCTCTATTCAATCCGTATCGCAGAAGTTCAGCTTTACAGCTTGATTGAAATGTAAGGGCAATGTTCCCGCGTTAGTGGGTCCTGTTAGTGGGTCCTGTTAGTGGGTCCTGTTAGTGGGTCCTGTTAGTGGGGACTGTTAGTGGGTCCTGTTAGTGGGTCCTGTTAGTGGGTCCTGTTAGTGGGTCCTGTTAGTGGGTCCTGTTAGCGGGGACTGTTAGTGGGTCCTGTTAGTGGGTCCTGTTAGTGGGTCCTGTTAGTGGGTCCTGTTAGTGGGTCCTGTTAGCGGGGACTGTTAGTGGGTCCTGTTAGTGGGTCCTGTTAGTGGGTCCTGTTAGTGGGTCCTGTTAGCGGGACTGTTAGTGGGTCCTGTTAGTGGGTCCTGTTAGTGGGTCCTGTTAGTGGGTCCTGTTAGTGGGTCCTGTTAGTGGGGACTGTTAGTGGGTCCTGTTAGTGGGTCCTGTTAGTGGGTCCTGTTAGTGGGGACTGTTAGTGGGTCCTGTTAGTGGGTCCTGTTAGTGGGTCCTGTTAGTGGGTCCTGTTAGTGGGTCCTGTTAGTGGGTCCTGTTAGCGGGGACTGTTAGTGGGTCCTGTTAGTGGGTCCTGTTAGTGGGTCCTGTTAGTGGGTCCTGTTAGTGGGTCCTGTTAGCGGGGACTGTTAGCGGGGACTGTTAGTGGGTCCTGTTAGTGGGTCCTGTTAGTGGGTCCTGTTAGTGGGTCCTGTTAGTGGGGACTGTTAGCGGGGACTGTTAGTGGGTCCTGTTAGTGGGTCCTGTTAGTGGGTCCTGTTAGTGGGTCCTGTTAGTGGGGACTGTTAGTGGGTCCTGTTAGTGGGTCCTGTTAGTGGGGACTGTTAATGGGGACTGTTAGTGGGTCCTGTTAGTGGGGACTGTTAGTGGGGATTGTTAGTGGGTCCTGTTAGTGGGTCCTGTTAGTGGGGACTGTTAATGGGGACTGTTAGTGGGTCCTGTTAGTGGGGACTGTTAGTGGGGATTGTTAGTGGGTCCTGTTAGTGGGTCCTGTTAGTGGGGACTGTTAGCGGGGACTGTTAGTGGGGACTGTTAGCGGGGACTGTTAGTGGGTCCTGTTAGTGGGGACTGTTAGCGGGGACTGTTAGTGGGTCCTGTTAGTGGGTCCTGTTAGTGGGTCCTGTTAGTGGGTCCTGTTAGTGGGTCCTGTTAGTGGGTCCTGTTAGTGGGGACTGTTAATGGGGACTGTTAGTGGGGACTGTTAGTGGGGACTGTTAATGGGGACTGTTAGTGGGGACTGTTAGTGGGGACTGTTAGTGGGTCCTGTTAGCGGGGACTGTTAGTGGGTCCTGTTAGTGGGGACTGTTAGTGGGGATTGTTAGTGGGTCCTGTTAGCGGGGACTGTTAGTGGGGATTGTTAGTGGGTCCTGTTAGCGGGGACTGCATTCACAGTAAACGCTGCTATATAAATGTAAAGGTAATCTGAAATACAGAATGAATAGAGCCCTAAAGATGCAATCAGCAGTTAAAACATTAACAAGGAGTTGTTTTCGGTAAAAAGCTGAGGGGTTGGGGGGGGGGCTGGAGAAATGTAACCACTCTCCATTACAGAGACACTGCTATGGAAGCAAGGACTAAACATCCATGATATCAACATTTTATCGTTTTAACCATGTTTTGAGTTTGTTTACATTTAATTTGTCTACAAAAATTGGAGAAAAACAAGAAATTGTTTGGTGTTCTGATGGGGTACGACAGTTGAACTAAGCTCATGAGGCATTAATAAGTTATATTCTTCAAGAATATATGGGGTGTATATTATTAATTTAGTCAAAAAATGGATGTAGCAACGGCTGATTGCCATTTAATAACACACGGTAAATCATCTACTCTTTAATTTCTCATAAATCAAGAGGAAGTTGCTGCGTTAAAATATTATGTAACCAATCCATTCTATTTGTCTCATGTAAAATTAGATTGAAGCATTTTTCTAAATGAGGTTTCTCTTCGACAGAACCAGATATTACACATGACTTGTATTTTGGGATATTTAGTCGCTGCTTCCGAACCCAAACCATTCTATCCATCAGTCGTACTGTTAAACGGTTATTATGACTGGCTGATGAAAAACACAATTGATTAGGCCTGGCGTCTCTAGGGAGTGGGTGTGACAAACAGCCTGTGTGTTCATCTGACTGAGTGATCCCACTGGAGAGGTTCTGCCCTGGGGGGAACAGAGAGAGGAGGTAAAGGGAGCCAACATAAGTCTCCAGGTCTCAGGTGAGGTAATTCACAACACATTTAATGTGGTTCAGTGAAACATCTCTGTATACAGAGTAGGTGCCTATAAGGGACAGAGACAGGGAGCCATCTCAGTGCCAACACAAATAGTATTAGAATTTAATCATTTAGAATTTGTATTAACATATTGAATTTGAATGTAATATTTGTTTTATGTTTAAAGGGCAATATCACTCAAAAACCAAATCTATGTTGTTCTCATTAGTCCACTGTTGATGCAGGTCCCAAAATGATTTGCATGTCAACAGTCAAGTGATTTAAAAAAAAAAAAGTGAAATCTGCATCATTATGACACGTTTCTTCTTAAAAGTCTTAAATATCTTGACAACTTGACTGCTGACATGCGAAACATTTTGGGACTTTATCAACAACGGACTAATCAACGTTTCATATATTCAACTTCTCAGATGCATTCTGATTCAGTTTTCAAATTCAGTTCTTTAAATTCAGATTCAAAACCAAGAGACAACATCCTGGTACTTTGCCAGCCAGGAAAGGTAGAGGAGAACAGATAGAATCAAACACTATGGTCAACAGAATATTCTGGTGGTTTTTGAAGACAATGTGTCATTTTGAATTTATTTTCTTCCAATGATTTTGAATCTAGCATTTAAACAGTTCTGGCTATTAGCTAATATGACCCCATTCCTGAAAGCTAAGACTCTCTGGAGCAAACAACCGAGGTGGTTTGATAAATGTTGTTGGAGACTTGAAGACTTGTGTTAGCTTCCTGAACTAATCCCTATGGACTGTATCTAACACAGTCTTGCAGGAGACCTGGTTCGAACCCAGTCAGTCACAAGAACAAGATGAAATAGGCAGTGGAAAGGCTAGCCTTAGAAGGGCTATGACAGAACATTTCAACTTTATTGTTAAAGGGGGCTAAATTCTATGTGATCTCCAAAGAGGGGAACAGAAGGCCCGTCCATGCTCTAGCTTCGATACAAGGACAACAAATGCAATATCTACTATATTGAAACTGAATGTATAAATATTGAACTTGAATATTCAAATAAATTTAATTTTAAAACTGAACGCATTATTAATTCAATTCAGTTTTTAAACATGAAATACAAGTTTAATTTGATGAATTAAATCATTCAATTTGTGCATTAAAATTTCAAAAAAATGAAATTTTAAGTCAACATCTTAATACAAATTCAAAATGGTGGAATTCAAATACAATTTCTGTTGGCCCTGAAGTGGCTCCATACAGGGAGCATAACATAGGTGTTACGGCCATTGAATATGAGGGGGCTCATGCCATTTGTTGGATAGAAATATACCCATCACTTTCTTCTACACAGAATTGAATAGATATTACTTTTGGCTATAAGTGCCTACTTGAAACAAATTAGATGCATAATGCTTCTAACAGGGAGACTAAAGGGGGAAGGAGAAGCTGAGCTGTGAGGCCTACAGCAGGTTATTCAAGCTGAAGAGCCTGGAACTGTATATGGACTTTACAGCAGGTTATTCAAGCTGAAGAGCCTGGAACTGTATATGGACTTTACAGCAGGTTATCAAAGCTGAAGAGCCTGGTACTGAATATGGACTTTACAGCAGGTTATCAAAGCTGAAGAGCCTGGTACTGAATATGGACTTTACAGCAGGTTATCAAAGCTGAAGAGCCTGGAACTGTATATGGACTTTACAGCAGGTTATCAAAGCTGAAGAGCCTGGAACTGTATATGGACTTTACAGCAGGTTATCAAAGCTGAAGAGCCTGGTACTGAATATGGACTTTACAGCAGGTTATCAAAGCTGAAGAGCCTGGTACTGAATATGGACTTTACAGCAGGTTATCAAAGCTGAAGAGCCTGGTACTGTATATGGACTTTACAGCAGGTTATCAAAGCTGAAGAGCCTGGAACTGTATATGGACTTTACAGCAGGTTATCAAAGCTGAAGAGCCTGGTACTGAATATGGACTTTACAGCAGGTTATCAAAGCTGAAGAGCCTGGTACTGTATATGGACTTTACAGCAGGTTATCAAAGCTGAAGAGCCTGGTACTGAATATGGACTTTACAGCAGGTTATCAAAGCTGAAGAGCCTGGTACTGTATATGGACTTTACAGCAGGTTATCAAAGCTGAAGAGCCTGGAACTGTATATGGACTTTACAGCAGGTTATCAAAGCTGAAGAGCCTGGTACTGTACATGGACTTTACAGCAGGTTATCAAAGCTGAAGAGCCTGGAACTGTATATGGACTTTACAGCAGGTTATCAAAGCTGAAGAGCCTGGAACTGTATATGGACTTTACAGCAAAAGACAGTGTAGTGGATAGCTAAGTTACAGTATCGTCGACATGTTGGAGTAGTATCGCTACTGCCTTCCCCAGATCTGTTAGAGTAGCATCGCTACTGCCTTCCCCAGACCTGTTGGAGTAGTATCGCTACTGCCTTCCCCAGATCTGTTAGAGTAGCATCGCTACTGCCTTCCCCAGAACTGTTGGAGTAGTATCGATACTGCCTTCCCCAGATCTGTTAGAGTAGCATCGCTACTGCCTTCCCCAGATCTGTTAGAGTAGCATCGCTACTGCCTTCCCCAGACCTGTAAGAGTAGCATCGATACTGCGTTCCCCAGATCTGTTAGAGTAGCATCGATACTGCCTTCCCCAGATCTGTTAGAGTAGCATCGATACTGCCTTCCCCAGATCTGTTAGAGTAGCATCGATACTGCCTTCCCCAGATCTGTTAGAGTAGCATCGCTACTGCCTTCCCCAGACCTGTTAGAGTAGCATCGATACTGCCTTCCCCAGACCTGTTGGAGTAGCATCACTACTGCCTTCCCCAGACATGTTGGGGTAGCATCGCTACTGACTTCCCCAGACCTGTTGGAGTAGCATCGCTACTGCCTTCCCCAGACCTGTTGGAGCAGCATCTATACTGCCTTTCCCAGACCTGTTGGAGCAGCACCACTACTGCCTTCCCAAAATCTGTTGGAGTAGCATCGCTACTGCCTTCCCCAGACCTGATGGAGTAGCATCGATACTGCCTACCCCAGACCTGTTGGAGTAGCATCGATACTGCCTTCCCCAGACCTGATGGAGTAGCATCGATACTGCCTTCCCCAGACCTGTTGGAGTAGCATCGATACTGCCTTCCCCAGACCTGTTGGAGCAGCATTGATACTGCCTTCCCCAGACCTGTTGGAGTAGCATCGATACAGCCTTCCCCAGACCTGTTAGAGTAGCATCGATACTGCCTTCCCCAGACCTGTTGGAGCAGCATCGATACTGCCTTCCCCAGACCTGTTGGAGTAGCATCGATACTGCCTTCCCCAGACCTGTTAGAGTAGCATCGATACTGCCTTCTCCAGATCTGTTGGAGTAGCATCGATACTGCCTTCCCCAGACCTGTTGGAGCAGCATTGATACTGCCTTCTCCAGATCTGTTGGAGTAGCATCGATACTGCCTTCTCCAGATCTGTTGGAGCAGCATCGATACTGCCTTCCCAAAATCTGTTGGAGACCTTTTATCCAGGTGCAATAGGGGCGGTCCTCGTCTCCCAGTAGTCCTCAGGCGAGGGTGTATTCCCTGTGCACACAGTTTAACTCTCCAGAGAACATCCAGTCTGGGTAAAGAGAAACCTTCCCTATAGTCCCTAATTGAGCCAGAATAACAGAACAGTTCCCTGTACGCACAGTTTACACATCGTTTCAGCTCTCTAAAGTGTTCTAGCGTGTCATTGGAGACTGTCAGTTCCACAGAGGGCTCCTTGGTAGAGCCAGAATAACAGAACAATAGCCTGCAGGGAGGCCTGTGTGCTGTTTATCAGCTGTCTGTGTGACTGAAGAGGATCGTGACACAGAAGTCCACACGCACTGCAGCTCAGCTGAGACTCTGGGCTTCATTATGAGAACACTGGCTGGGAAGGAACGTTCCATTAAAGGGTCAGACCGTAGTTGAAACAATAACAAAGCAACACCCAGCCACTTGTTTTGGTAAACAGGTGAGGGATGGGGTTTGAGAAATATAGCCACTCTCAAATTCACAGACAGAGCTATGGGTACAAGGACTGACCATCCACGATATCAACATTATAGTTTTAACCGTGTTTTGAGGCTATACAGTGTTTGTTTACATTTACTTTGTTTACAAACATTGGAGTAAAACCAGGTTATATTTTGGGGTTCTGATGGGGTATGACAGCTGAACTGAGCTCATGAGGAATTTATCAATGTTATTCTGCAAGAATCAATGGCTATATATCATTCATTTAACGGTCCAAAGAAGGGAGGGATCAACTCCGGGTTGGTCCTTTAAAGGTCCAATGCAGACGTTTTTATCTCAACATCAAATCCTTTCTGAGTAACAATTAACTACCTTACTGTAATAGTTTTACATTAATATTGGTCCAAAATGTACAAAAATAGCTTTCTAGCAACAACAACAAAAATTCAAGCAATAATTTTGCTTGGACTGTCTGGGAGTGGTCTGAATGAGGTTGAGTGGTCTGAATGAGGTTGAGTGGTCTGAAGGAGGTTGAGTGGTCTGAATGAGGTCGAGTGGTCTGAATGAGGCTGAGTGGTCTGAATGAGGCTGAGTGGTCTGAATGAGGCTGAGTGGTCTGAATGAGGTTGAGTGGTCTGAATGAGGCTGAGTGGTCTGAATGAGGTCGAGTGGTCTGAATGAGGTTGAGTGGTCTGAAGGAGGTTGAGTGGTCTGAAGGAGGTTGAGTGGTCTGAATGAGGTCAAGTGGTCTGAATGAGGCTGAGTGGTCTGAATGAGGCTGAGTGGTCTGAATGAGGCTGAGTGGTCTGAATGAGGTTGAGTGGTCTGAATGAGGCTGAGTGGTCTGAATGAGGTCGAGTGGTCTGAATGAGGCTGAGTGGTCTGAATGAGGCTGAGTGGTCTGAATGAGGTTGAGTGGTCTGAATGAGGCTGAGTGGTCTGAATGAGGCTGAGTGGTCTGAATGAGGCTGAGTGGTCTGAATGAGGTCGAGTGGTCTGAATGAGGCTGAGTGGTCTGAATGAGGTCGAGTGGTCTGAATGAGGTTTGGAACTCTCTTTGTCACCGGTCTAGTACAACTTATACCGCCTGGTGATGTCACCAGGCAAGCTGAAACCTGCTGATTAGAAGGTAGATTGTATTTTCTACCAGCAACTACTAGAAAATATCACTAATACATCTGTTAACCCTTTTACAGTGTTAGTTTCATCAGCTGGGGTACAATATGATACAAAAACACAGAAAAAACAGAATTTTGACTGCACTGGCCCTTTAAAGCATGGAATAAGGTGCTACATACACCATGATGTTAAAGGGGACTATATATAAAGATATATTGGACATGAAGACATTGGCAAATGGAAGCATACTCAGTGATGCTTAATTCATTAGTTGTGGGTCAGTTCTCCACTATAAGGTTAAACTAGGACTTTGGAGATTAACATATCTAAATTAGCCATCTAAATTAGATTTTACTATGGACAGTTGATGGATAATTTATGCATTACGTTGATTATTCATGACGGTTTACTTTTAACTGCCAGTCTGTATATCTATTAGTGGTTGCCCACCACTCCTGTTCAATTTAACCCTTTAGTAATAATGTATTATGTATATACTAGATCAATTCATAAATACATTCATTAATAAGTGTCTGTTTATCTTTAAATCGCTTTTTTCCCCCACTTTTATTCATCTTTTTTTTTATCTCCATCAGTCTTGTTTAATCTGACCTCTGACCTCTACGGTGTGTAAAGTAAGCCATGGAGGATCCTCTCATTCCATATCCATCACTCAACACCACCAGCCTCCCCACTGCTCTCAACCCCATGAACAACAGTACTGTTACTGACCTCATGACCAACGCTACGGTCAAACCCTTCAGTGTGTTTGATGGGTGCGAGGAGAATGTGTCAGGGATCCTCTTTGACCTGTCTGTTCAGACCTTCAACGTGTTCCTGGGACTCCCCGCTAACATCTTAGGTAGGTAGCCCAGAGGTTACAGAGGTGAGAGCCGTCCACCAGTAACCATAAGGTTGTTAATTCCAATCCCAGGAACTATCTTGTACCATTGCGTCTTTCAGCGAGGCTCTTAATCTTTACATAACTCCAGGGTATTGACCCCTGACCCTATACTCCTTCCAGTGTGTTTATATTTACATAACTCCAGGGTATTGACCCCTGACCCTATACTCCTTCCAGTGTGTTTATATTTACATAACTCCAGGGTATTGACCCCTGACCCTATACTCCTTCCAGTGTGTTTATATTTACATAACTCCAGGGTATTGACCCCTGACCCTATACTCATTCCAGTGTGTTTATATTTTGGGTGTCGGGAGCAGAGGGAAAAAAACTAATTTCTGTCTCTGATGGACTGTGAAACTAGCTAATAACATGGTTGTCTTGCCTTGTGTTAGTCATGGTGATTCTGTTCCGTAACCGCAAGGAGCCGTCCTCCTCAGACATCTTCCTGGGCTGTCTGGCCTTCATGGACGCTTACTTTGGCATCATGGTCCCCTTCAGCTATCTGAACATCTACTACTGGAACAGCAAGGATGTCTGGTTCGCTCTCATGTTCTCCTTCGGCGTCAAGGTGCAGGGCTATAGGATAAAGGAGAATTTAGTGTATTCGGATTCTGGAATTTCAGTGTCTGAAATTGTACCCTGTTACATAGCATACTACTTTTGACCAGATCCCTATGGACACCCCTATAGACACCCCTATGGGCACCCCTATAGACACCCCTATGGACACCCATATGGACACCCCTATGGACACCTATATGGACACCCCTATGGACACCCCTATAGACACCCCTATAGACACCCCTATGGGCACCCATATGGACACCCCTATAGACACCCATATGGACACCCCCATGGACACCCCCATGGACACCCCTATAGACACCCCTATGGACACCCATATGGACAACCATATTGACACCCCTATAGACACCCATATGGACACCCCCATGGACACCCCCATGGACACCCCTATAGACACCCATATAGACACCCATATGGACACCCCTATGGACACCCCTATGGACACCCCTATAGACACCCATATAGACACCCCTATGGACACCCATATGGACACCCCTATAGACACCCATATGGACACCCCCATGGACACCCCTATAGACACCCATATGGACACCCCATATGGATACACATATGGACACCCATATGGACACCCCCATGGCCACCCCTATGGACAACCCCATGGACACCCCTATGGACACCCCTATAGACACCCCTATGGACCCCCCATGGAGACCCCATATAGACACCCCTATGGACACCCCCATGGACACCCCCATGGACACCCCTATAGACATCCATATGGACACCCCCATGGACACCCCTATAGACACACCTATGGACACCCCCATGGACACCCATATAGACACCCCTATGGGCACCCATATGGACACCCCTATAGACACCCATATGGACACCCCCATGGACACCCCCATGGACACCCCTATAGACACCCCTATGGACACCCATATGGACAACCATATTGACACCCCTATAGACACCCATATGGCCACCCCCATGGACACCCCCATGGACACCCCTATAGACACCCATATAGACACCCATATGGACACCCCTATGGACACCCCTATGGACACCCCTATAGACACCCATATAGACACCCCTATGGACACCCATATGGACACCCCTATAGACACCCATATGGACACCCCCATGGACACCCCTATAGACACCCATATGGACACCCCATATGGATACACATATGGACACCCATATGGACACCCCCATGGCCACCCCTATGGACAACCCCATGGACACCCCTATAGACACCCCTATGGACCCCCCATGGAGACCCCATATAGACACCCCTATGGACACCCCCATGGACACCCCCATGGACACCCCTATAGACATCCATATGGACACCCCCATGGACACCCCTATAGACACACCTATGGACACCCCTATGGACACCCATACAGACACCCCTATGGACACCCCTATGGACACCCCTATAGACACCCATATGGACACCCCTATGGACACCCCTATGGACACCCCCATGGAGACCCCATATGGACACCCCATGGAGACCCCATATGGACACCCCTATGGACACCCCCATGGACACACCCATGGACACCCCTATAGACACCCCTATGGACCCTCCCCATGGAGACCCCCCATGGACACCCATATGGACACCCCTATGGGCCCTGGTCAAAAGAAGTACACTATGTAGGGAATATATGTCGTAGAGGTTGCATCCAAAATGAGACTCAATTGCCTCCATAGTGCTTGTTGGGCTCTGGTCAAAAGTAGTGCACTATATAGGGAATAGGGGGCCATTATTTTGTAAGTAACATCTCATCTGTGACATTTGACAATAAGTAACCTTGTTTTTCTCCACCTCCTCCTCCTCCTTCCTATTCTCCTCCTCCTCCTCCTTCTCTTCCTCCTTCCTATTCTCCAACTCCTCCTCCTCCTTCATATTATCCTCCTCCTTCCTATGCTCCTCCTCCTCTTCCTCCTTCCTATTCTCCTCCTCCTCCTTCTCCTCCTCCTTTTTCTCCACATTCTTCTCGTCCAGGACACCAGCGGTCCTCTGTTCCTGTCCTGTATCTGTTTGGATCGGTTCGTGGCGGTCCTTTTCCCTCTTTCCTACGGCCAGCTGAAGGACACCAAGTACAGGGTGTCTCTCTCGGCGGTGGTCCTGGGGCTCACCTTCACCTACGCCTCCGCCAAGACCATCGGGGGCCTGCACAACTTCGAGAAGGTCAATCCATAGATCAATCAATCAATCAATTAATTAATCAATCAATCCCACTTCGTTGTATAGCACATATTGGACAAAAGTAGCAATACAATGCACTTCACATTATAACATCATAAATAAATAACATAAATAAATTAATAAAAACAACTAAAATAAAAAGTTAAAGATAAAAACATTAAATAAAAACACGGCTTAAAAGGGTCCATTTACATATTTCTTTGATAAATGTCCACTTCTGCTCCCCTCAGGTCTTCACAGGGACGATCCTGGCAACGTTTGGCTGGATGGTGTTGTGTAACGGGGCCATCCTGGTGGCCCTGAAGAGGTCCAGCGGCTCCGGGAAGGACGACATGCACCCCATGAAGAAGAAAGCCTTCAAGATGGTGATGTCGGTCCTGTCCATCATCGTGTTCAACTACTTGCCGTCGGTGGCTCTGTTCCCTTTTCAGGTGATGACCTGGGTGGGGACGTTGTCCATCGAAATAGAATAGATAGAATCACAGACCCATTGACTTCTTCCATTGACCCATTGACTTGACTCCTATTGACTCATTGACCCATTGACTTGACTCCCATTGATTCATTGACCCATTGGCTTGACTCACATTGACTCCCATTGAATCACAGACCCATTGACTTGACTCCCATTGACTCATTGACCCATTGACTTGACTCCCATTGACTCATTGACCCATTGACTTGCCTCACATTGACTCATTGACCCATTGACTTGCCTCACATTGACTCATTGACCCATTGACTTGACTCCCATTGACCCATTGACCCATTGACTTGACTCCCATTGATTCATTGACCCATTGACTTGACTCACATTGACTCCCATTGAATCACAGACCCATTGACTTGACTCTCATTGACTCATTGACCCATTGACTTGACTCCCATTGACTCATTGACCATTTGACTTGACTCCCATTGACTCATTGACCCATTGACTTGACTCCCATTGACTCATTGACCCATTGACTTGACTCCCATTGACTCATTGACCCATTGACTTAGCCTCACATTGACTCATTGACCCATTGACTTGACTCCCATTAACTCATTGACCCATTGACTTGACTCCGATGGACCCATTGACCCATTGACTTGACTCCCATTGACTCATTGACCCATTGACTTGACTCACATTGACTCCCATTGAATCACAGACCCATTGACTTGACTCTCATTGACTCATTGACCCATTGACTTGACTCCCATTGACTCATTGACCCATTGACTTGACTCCCATTGACTCATTGACCCATTGACTTGACTCTCATTGACTCATTGACCCATTGACTTGACTCCCATTGACTCAGTGACTTGACTCCCATTGACTCATTGACCCATTGACTTGACTCCCATTGACCCATTGACCCATTGACTTGACTCCCATTGACTCATTGACCCATTGACTTGACTCACATTGACTCCCATTGAATCACAGACCCATTGACTTGACTTTCATTGACTCATTGACCCATTGACTTGACTCCCATTGACTGCATTGACTTGACTCACATTGACTCATTGACCCATTGACTTGACTCCCATTGACTCATTGACCCATTGACTTGACTCCCATTGACTCATTGACCCATTGACTTGACTACCATTGACCCATTGATCCATTGACTTGACTCCCATTGACTCATTGACCCATTGACTTGACTCCCATTGACTCATTGACCCATTGACTTGACTCCCGTTGACTCATTGATCCATTGACTTGAATGAGGACTCCCGTTCTAGTGATTCTATTTCTATAGTTGTCCTTAATGATGTTGCCTGATGTATAAAGATACATTCCTAGATGGCTTGTCTACAGGTTTAAACAGTTCCAGTAACTTTCACCCAAATTCCCACGTTTGCTACAAATCCTGGTTGGAAGATTCCCGGAATAGGAAGGGAATTAACGGGAAACCCAGAATACTCCAACAAGGATTTCTTGGAAACATGGGAATGTTGGGAAAGTCACCAGAACGTTGCAACCCTACAGTAGCACTGTCCTCAGTGATATTGCCAGATGAACAAAGATAAAAATCCTATTATATTTGTTGCACGGCAGTTGAGTGTTCTGATATCCCCTTCCAGGACCACTACCCTCTGGATACGTTCCGCTGCCTGGTGCAGCCGGTGGGGTACGCCTTCATTAACATCAGCAGTAGTATCCAGCCCATCATCTACCTCTCTAGACTGGAGAAGATCCCTTTCCTCCCTGAGGCCTGGAACAAGCGGGGCTCCTGCTCCAAGGTGAAGGACAAGGAGGTGAAGGTGGAGACCATCTCGCCTGCCTAAAGATGAACGGGCATCAACGTTTCTTGTGAAATAAGTGATAGGTTCTCAAAATACAGTTGTTATAAATGTAACAACTGGACGATGGAATAAAATGAATGGCCAGGAAACAATTTGCTTACATTCCACATAGCTAATATATATCCTGTATATGGTATAGGTTAAGGAGTAACAAAAAATCTATATATGTCCTTCAAATCTCTCTCTCACTTCCTGGAACTATTACGTTAGGACTGAGACGACATCATGTGTACAAGATGAGAACTACATGTCACACCTGTAAAATACTCAAGATTGTTTTTGTGAATCATTTGGAGAGAACAAATATGTGATATAGCTCTTATAAACAGTTATTTTTCCAGTCTTTTGTTTTCAAGTTTTCTTAGAAATGTATGATGATGATATGTTATGATGGAGAGGAGAACCAGATGATATTTAGTCTGTTATGATGGAGAGGAGAACCAGATGATATTTAGTCTGTTATGATGGAGAGGAGAACCAGATGATATTTAGTCTGCTGTGATGGAGAGGAGAACCAGATGATATTTAGTCTGTTATGATGGAGAGGAGAACCAGATGATATTTAGTCTGTTATGATAGAGAGGAGAACCAGATGATATTTAGTCTGTTATGATGGAGAGGAGAACCAGATGATATTTAGTCTGTTATGATGGAGAGGAGAACCAGATGATATTTAGTCTGTTATGATAGAGAGGAGAACCAGATGATGTTTAGTCTGTTATGATGGAGAGGAGAACCAGATGATATTTAGTCTGTTATGATGGAGAGGAGAACCAGATGATATTTAGTCTGTTATGATGGAGAGGAGAACCAGATGATATTTAGTCTGTTATGATGGAGAGGAGAACCAGATGATATTTAGTCTGTTATGATGGAGAGGAGAACCAGATGATATTTAGTCTGTTATGATGGAGAGGAGAACCAGATGATATTTAGTCTGTTATGATGGAGAGGAGAACCAGATGATATTTAGTCTGCTGTGATGGAGAGGAGAACCAGATGATATTTAGTCTGCTGTGATGGAGAGGAGAACCAGATGATATTTAGTCTGTTATGATAGAGAGGAGAACCAGATGATATTTAGTCTGTTATGATGGAGAGGAGAACCAGATGATATTTAGTCTGTTATGATGGAGAGGAGAACCAGATGATATTTAGTCTGTTATGATGGAGAGGAGAACCAGATGATATTTAGTCTGTTATGATAGAGAGGAGAACCAGATGATATTTAGTCTGTTATGATGGAGAGGAGAACCAGATGATATTTAGTCTGTTATGATGGAGAGGAGAACCAGATGATATTTAGTCTGTTATGATAGAGAGGAGAACCAGATGATGTTTAGTCTGTTATGATGGAGAGGAGAACCAGATGATATTTAGTCTGTTATGATGGAGAGGAGAACCAGATGATATTTAGTCTGTTATGATGGAGAGGAGAACCAGATGATATTTAGTCTGTTATGATGGAGAGGAGAACCAGATGATATTTAGTCTGTTATGATGGAGAGGAGAACCAGATGATATTTAGTCTGTTATGATGGAGAGGAGAACCAGATGATATTTAGTCTGTTATGATGGAGAGGAGAACCAGATGATATTTAGTCTGTTGTAATGGAGAGGAGAACCAGATGATATTTAGTCTGTTGTGATGGAGAGGAGAACCAGATGATATTTAGTCTGTTATGATGGAGAGGAGAACCAGATGATATTTAGTCTGTTATGATGGAGAGGAGAACCAGATGATATTTAGTCTGTTGTGATGGAGAGGAGAACCAGATGATATTTAGTCTGTTATGATGGAGAGGAGAACCAGATTATATTTAGTCTGTTATGATGGAGAGGAGAACCAGATGATATTTAGTCTGTTATGATAGAGAGGAGAACCAGATGATATTTAGTCTGTTAGGATGGAGAGGAGAACCAGATGATATTTAGTCTGTTGTAATGGAGAGGAGAACCAGATGATATTTAGTCTGTTATGATGGAGAGGAGAACCAGATGATATTTAGTCTGTTATGATGGAGAGGAGAACCAGATGATATTTAGTCTGTTATGATGGAGAGGAGAACCAGATGATATTTAGTCTGTTATGATGGAGAGGAGAACCAGATGATATTTAGTCTGTTATGATGGAGAGGAGAACCAGATGATCCCACAGATGTGTCTAGTGTTTTGGTGATCTAATAAAAGACTGACACAAGCCTTTGGGCGGCTGCTTGTTCACACAAGCATTTAGAGGTACTACGTATAAGCCCAGGATTACTACCAGGGTTGGGGTCAATTCAGAAAACTCAAGACTGCAACAAGAAGAGTCCACATTGAAAATATATGACATTGTTGAATTGAAATGTACATTCACCTGCCTTCCCTGAACCTTGATTACTCCCCTGTTGTTAGTAGGCCGGTGTTGAAGTCAAACACAGACATGTAGAAATATATATAGTAGGAAACTACAGGTACACTGATGTATTTGAGGTTAATCCTTTATTAAAAACAGTAAAATAAAGTTCGGAGGCCACACATAAGATGCAATCTAGTTCAATTACAGGACTACGTGTCAGTCAGTTTGGAAAAGCATGTGCATTTAACAATATAAACACAACACATCTGACACATTTAGCCGGCTACGGTATGTCTTATTAATGTTAGATGACCTCCTGTTGTACAGATCTCCTTGACTTGTGTCCCAATAGTCTCTCTTTCTTTCCTGAAGTGTGCACTCGTTCACTACTCCATACAAATGTAAAATAATTGGATTGGTGTTGGCATGGGCTGGACTCTAGAGGGAGTTCCATATTCCAGTCATGTCCTTTGAAATCCATAAAGGAAAGTGAACAAGTGCACACTTCGGGAGAAAGGAGAGATTATTGGGACGCAAGCCCATATATCCCACCACACAGGTATTGTTGTCATACAACCTATTCATTTAAACAAGACAGAATAACTAATGTTTTTCTCTACATTCCTGAAACCAAACATTTGAGTCCATAGTTGGATGTTGAACGCCAGGTTGTCAGAACCAGAACCATGCAGTGATATGATGGTACTGATGATTACGCTACGGATGGTGTTTCCAGTTGAGATACACTGCTTTGCGTTGTGTCTCAATATTCGTCATTGGCTTCCTTCCTTGTCTCCTTTCCTTCATTAGCACTAAGGAAGTATCAGGTGTTTTGAGTTGATAAGACACCGGCTGGGTCTCAATACTCTTTCATTACTTCCTTTCCTTGTCTCCTCCCCTCATCTCCTTTCCTTCAGGACCTCTAACAGGTGAAAGGATTGGAATGGCTTTCCACCATATTGCTTTTTTACCTACAGTATCACTCCTTTCCATATCACTGATCCTGAAGGAAAAGGACACAAGGAAAGGACACGAGGAAAGGGAGCTAGTTAGGACTATTGAGACACAGCCACTGCTAAAAGGCCATTGTTGTTTTTTCCATTCTTTTTGTATTGTCTTGGTGACATAACCTCCATCTCAGAGGACAAGCCAACAACCTGTGGGTTATGGTTATGGAACGGAACCTCCACACAGCTGTCGCTATGGAGACGCAGTTCTAACAGAAGTTACGGGACATATGTGATATGACAGCGTAGTAAGTATTCACAGAACTCAACAGTAAGGAAGAAAGGAATCCTCATAGACAAAGCCATGAACGAGCTTCAATTGACACAGACATACTATAGTAAGCTCTGGCTGGGTCCAGCGGATTTGTGTGTGTGTGTGTGTGTGTCTGTGTGTTTATGTGTTCGTGTGTGTGTGTGTGTGTGTGTGTGTGTGTGTGTGTGTGTGTGTGTGTGTGTGTGTGTGTGTGTGTGTGTGTGTGTGTGTGTGTGTGTGTGTGTGTGTGTGTGTGTGTGTGTGTGTGTGTGTGTGTGTGTGTGTGTGCATCAGTCAGAAGATGTGGAGAAGGACATCAAAGGAGAGTGCAATATTTCTTTCAGCTTAAAGATTTACAAGGTTTTATAATAAAAGCAAAAGCAGACGTCTCGGCGTCGCCATGACAGCTCGTGCAGGTCCTAAAGCTTCTTCCTCTTCTTCGCTATCCGAAACAGAAAATTGGCTTTTCCAGTACAAAATCATCTTCAAAACAGACAGACAGTTCATCAGAGCACTTCAGTATAAGGGACAAACAGTTTCTGTACACAGGGTCATCACCATGGTGACACGATGTCATCAGGATGACACGCTTTGGATCAGGGCACATCGTTCACGTTATCCTCTCTCTCTGAAGTATACACATACAGGGCACTTACTGTACCCGTGGCGATACAGCTATAGAGACAGCTAGGGCTAGGTTCCAATATCCTAGCCTTGCTTCCTCTCCTCACCTCTGGAAGGGTTGTGAGCAAAAATACACATTTCTGTCATCTCTCAGATAATGAACACAAACGTCTTCATCTCTCTTCGTATCCGTGAGGACCGCTGATCCCAAAAATAAATGAACCAATTTGACGAGCAGCCAATGTCATACCAGCATATTGAATGTAACCATCCGGTCTCTCCATATTTCAGTGGTCAGGAAGGATACAAGGAAATAGGATACAAGGAAATAGGACATGAGAGAAGGAATCTTTTATAGAGTATTGGAACTCAGGGATAGAAAGGTTCAGTGCATCATCATCATCATCATCATCATCATAGCTCATGCTGTACGTCTGAACACCTACAAACCCAACGGTAGCGTCTTGGCTTTGTAGTGCTGTCTAATCGGCTACGGCAAGCTCTTTGGAACAAACTGAACTGCCTCTACAAGTCTCTGCCATTTCACCTCAAAACCTGCTATCCTTCCCAGTCGCTCCCAGTTGAGAATCTCCCCTTCGTTCACATTCTGACAAATGCTAAATATCAACAGAGAAATGTAAGTACACATACAGCTGTATTAGAAAACAGATCAACTAGAACATTTTGCGGTTAATCGGTAAAGCAATCCCAAAACACTGACTGAAGCCTCAACTAATGACAGTAGTTCATTTTTAAAGAGTTGTAAGTATTATTTTTTACGCACACTGTATAGCATCCTACATACAGTCTGTCTGGTTGTCTCTCTCAATTTGTCTGTCTGTCTTTTAAAGGGTTGTTGGTAGTTTTTAGGTAAAGCTAGTCAGCCAATCACAGTGTTCTTCTGAGCCTAGTCCCCAGCCACGTTGTTCTTTTGACGTCCTCGTAACGTTCTCTAAAACGCTCTCTGTGACGTTCTCTGAACGTCCTCTACTGGTGGCGCTTGTCTTTGGCTGGAACGTCTGTAGGAGATGTCTGAGCCTGCGAGCTATGAGGGCTGAGGAAGAGAGGGAGGGAAGGAGGAGAGTGGAGAGGGAAGGAGGAGAGTGGAGAGGGAAGGAGGAGAGAGGAGAGGGAAGGAGGAGAGAGGAGAGGGAAGGAGGAGAGAGGAGAGGGAAGGAGGAGAGAGGAGAGGGAAGGAAGAGAGGGAGGGAAGGAGGAGAGGGGAGAGGGAAGGAGGAGAGAGGAGAGGGAAGGAAGAGAGGGAGGGAAGGAGGAGAGAGGAGAGGGAAGATAAGGAAGAGAGGGAGGGAAGATAAGGAAGAGAGGGAGGGAAGGAGGAGAGAGGAGAGGGAAGGAGGAGAGAGGAGAGGGAAGGAAGAGAGGGAGGGAAGGAGGAGAGAGGAGAGGGAAGGAGGAGAGAGGAGAGGGAAGATAAGGAAGAGAGGGAGGGAAGATAAGGAAGAGAGGGAGGGAAGGAGGAGAGAGGAGAGGGAAGGAGGAGAGAGGAGAGGGAAGGAGGAGAGAGGAGAGGGAAGGAAGAGAGGGAGGGAAGGAGGAGAGAGGAGAGGGAAGGAGGAGAGAGGAGAGGGAAGATAAGGAAGAGAGGGAGGGAAGATAAGGAAGAGAGGGAGGGAAGGAGGAGAGAGGAGAGGGAAGGAGGAGAGAGGAGAGGGAAGGAGGAGAGAGGAGATAGGAAGATAAGGAGGAGAGGGGAGAGGGAAGGAGGAGAGAGGAGAGGGAAGGAGGAGAGGAGAGGGAAGGAAGAGAGAGGAGAGGGAAGATAAGGAAGAGAGGGAGGGAAGATAAGGAAGAGAGGGAGGGAAGGAGGAGAGAGGAGAGGGAAGGAGGAGAGAGGAGATAGGAAGATAAGGAGGAGAGGGGAGAGGGAAGGAGGAGAGAGGAGAGGGAAGGAGGAGAGGAGAGGGAAGGAAGAGAGGGAGGGAAGGAGGAGAGAGGAGAGGGAAGGAGGAGAGAGGAGAGGGAAGATAAGGAAGAGAGGGAGGGAAGATAAGGAAGAGAGGGAGGGAAGGAGGAGAGAGGAGAGGGAAGGAGGAGAGAGGAGAGGGAAGGAGGAGAGAGGAGATAGGAAGATAAGGAGGAGAGGGGAGAGGGAAGGAGGAGAGAGGAGAGGGAAGGAGGAGAGGAGAGGGAAGGAAGAGAGGGAGGGAAGGAGGAGAGAGGAGAGGGAAGGAGGAGAGAGGAGAGGGAAGGAGGAGAGGGAAGAGGGAAGGAGGAGAGGGAAGATAGGAAGATAAGGAGGAGGAGGAGAGGGAACGAGGAGGAGGAGAGAGGGAACGAGGAGGAGGAGAGAGGGAACGAGGAGGAGGAGAGAGGGAACGAGGAGGAGGAGAGGGAACGAGGAGGAGGAGAGGGAACGAGGAGGAGGAGAGGGAAGGAGGAGGAGAGAGGGAAGGAGGAGGAGGAGAGAGGAAGATACGGAAGAGTGGAAGGTAAGGAGGAGAGAGGAGAGGGAAGGAGGAGAGAGAAGAGGGAAGGAGGAGAGGGAAGGAGGAGAGAGGAGAGGGAAGGAGGAGAGAGGAGAGGGAAGGAGGAGAGGGAAGGAGGAGAGAGGAGAGGGAAGGAGGAGAGAGGAGAGGGAAGGAGGAGAGAGGAGAGGGAAGGAGGAGAGAGGAGAGGGAAGGAGGAGAGGGAAGGAGGAGAGAGGAGAGGGAAGGAGGAGAGAGGAGAGAGGAAGATAAGGAAGAGTGGAAGGTAAGGAGGAGAGAGGAGAGGGAAGGAGGAGAGAGGAGAGGGAAGGAGGAGAGAGGAGAGGGAAGGAGGAGAGAGGAGAGGGAAGGAGGAGAGTGGAAGGTAAGGAGGAGAGAGGAGAGGGAAGACTATGGCTATCAAATACTCAGAGGCCATATTCCATCTAGATACAGATGGGTTGTGAGTGGAAGTAAGTGCTGATCATACATACTTACTGTGTTGCCCAGTTAGGGTCCATGGCTGGGTCAGGTGGTTCACCCGCTTCTGAGTCACTGAGAGGGGCTGTATCATCGGTGCTGCTCAGGGATCTGACCCCCTCCACCAGCTCCCTGGCCTCTGCAGCTAACTGGCAGGCTGGGTCTGGGATGGGAGAGGGGGTCTCTGGACTGTCTGTGGCTGGAGAGGTCCTGTTACTCCTATTAGTACAAGGAAGCACACATGCACACACACCCAAACCCTCTGGTCATATCAACAGACTGTCAGAATGACAGAAGAATTGTCATAAAGGAGTTCGATTTACAAGATAAGCACTTACCCATTTTCCATTCCAAACAAGCTGGGGGTGGTGAGCACTTTGTGAACATTCTGAGAAATAAACACAGTCAGCCAGTCAGCCAGTCAGCCAGCCAGCCAGCCAGTCAGTCAGCCAGTCAGCCAGTCAGCCAGTCGGACAGCCAGCCAGCCAGCCAGCCAGCCAGCCAGCCAGTCAGTCAGCCAGCCAGCCAGCCAGTCAGCCAGTCAGTCAGCACAGAAATCCACATACATAAAACTAGAAAGTAGTTTTGAACCACTAGGTGGCAGTACAGGTTCAGAACACAACAGAGCATGACCAGAGAGGCGTCAGCTAGGGCTCACAGGTTGGTGTGTTACACAACCTGTGTGACTGTGTTTACAGTTGAGAGGTGGACAGGTGAGTGTTGTTGTAACGGTGTGTTACAGATGTAATGTTACCTGTGTGAAGCCCAGGAGTTAGTTGTATGAGAGGTGGACAGGTGAGTGTTGTTGTAAAGGTGTGTTACAGATGTAATGTTACCTCTGTGAAGCCCAGGAGTTAGTTGTATGAGAGGTGGACAGGTGAGTGTTGTTGTAAAGGTGTGTTACAGATGTAATGTTACCTGTGTGAAGCCCAGGAGTTAGTTGTATGAGAGGTGGACAGGTGAGTGTTGTTGTAAAGGTGTGTTACAGATGTAATGTTACCTGTGTGAAGCCCAGGAGTTAGTTGTATGAGAGGTGGACAGATGAGTGTTGTTGTAAAGGTGTGTTACAGATGTAATGTTACCTGTGTGAAGCCCAGGAGTTAGTTGTATGAGAGGTGGACAGGTGAATGTTGTTGTAAAGGTGTGTTACAGATGTAATGTTACCTGTGTGAAGCCCAGGAGTTAGTTGTATGAGAGGTGGACAGGTGAGTGTTGTTGTAAAGGTGTGTCGGGGGTGTGTCACAGATGTGTTACAGGTGTAGTGTACCTGTGCGAATCCCAGTAGTTTCTTGTTGGAGATCTCCAGGTGTCTTCTGCTCAGCTCAGACTTCCTCAGCTGACAGTCAATCATCGACAACTTCCTGTTTAGCTCCATCACATCTTCCTGGAGTATAACACACAGAATCACTTCCTGTTAAACTCCATCACATCTTCCTGACTAGTGCTGTCCTGCTGGGTCACAGTATTCTATGGTAGAAAAGACTAGTGTTGTCCTGCTGGGTCATAGTACTCTATGGTAGAAAAGACTAGTGTTGTCCTGCTGGGTCACAGTATTCTATGGTAGAAAAGACTAGTGCTGTCCTGCTGGGTCACAGTATTCTATGGTAGAAAAGACTAGTGTTGTCCTGCTGGGTCACAGTATTCTATGGTAGAAAAGACTAGTGTTGTCCTGCTGGGTCACAGTATTCTATGGTAGAAAAGACTAGTGTTGTCCTGCTGGGTCACAGTATTCTATGGTAGAAAAGACTAGTGTTGTCCTGCTGGGTCACAGTATTCTATGGTAGAAAAGACTAGTGTTGTCCTGCTGGGTCACAGTATTCTATGGTAGAAAAGACTAGTGCTGTCCTGCTGGGTCACAGTATTCTATGGTAGAACAGACTAGTGTTGTCCTGCTGGGTCACAGTATTCTATGGTAGAAAAGACTAGTGTTGTCCTGCTGGGTCACAGTATTCTATGGTAGAAAAGACTAGTCCTGTCCTGCTGGGTCACAGTATTCTATGGTAGAAAAGACTAGTGTTGTCCTGCTTGGTCACAGTATTCTATGGTAGAAAAGACTAGTGTTGTCCTGCTGGGTCACAGTATTCTATGGTAGAAAAGACTAGTGTTGTCCTGATGGGTCACAGTATTCTATGGTAGAAAAGACTAGTGTTGTCCTGCTGGGTCACAGTATTCTATGGTAGAAAAGACTAGTCCTGTCCTGCTGGGTCACAGTATTCTATGGTAGAAAAGACTAGTGTTGTCCTGCTGGGTCACAGTATTCTATGGTAGAAAAGACTAGTGTTATCCTGCTGGGTCACAGTATTCTATGGTAGAAAAGACTAGTCCTGTCCTGCTGGGTCACAGTATTCTATGGTAGAAAAGACTAGTCCTGTCCTGCTTGGTCACAGTATTCTATGGTAGAAAAGACTAGTGTTGTCCTGCTGGGTCACAGTATTCTATGGTAGAAAAGACTAGTGTTGTCCTGCTGGGTCACAGTATTCTATGGTAGAAAAGACTAGTGCTGTCCTGCTGGGTCACAGTATTCTATGGTAGAAAAGACTAGTGCTGTCCTGCTAGGTCACAGTATTCTATGGTAGAAAAGACTAGTGCTGTCCTGCTGGGTCACAGTATTCTATGGTAGAAAAGACTAGTGCTGTCCTGCTGGGTCACAGTATTCTATGGTAGAAAAGACTAGTGTTGTCCTGCTGGGTCACAGTATTCTATGGTAGAAAAGACTAGTGCTGTCCTGCTGGGTCACAAACAATTGTCTGGAGTGTTTCAGAAATGGAGAGGTCTGCTGCCCTCCACTGCAACCAACCTGCACATCTTTCTGACTGCTTTGTCATCACTTGTGTCTGCGGCCCACCCAGACGACACTAGTCTTTCTGACTGCTTTGTCATCACTTGTGTCTGCGGCCCACCCAGACGACACTAGTCTTTCTGACTGCTTTGTCATCACTTGTGTCTGCGGCCCACCCAGACGACACTAGTCCTTTCTTCCTTAAATTGGTTTTAAGTCTACCTTAGTAGCTTCCAGACCCTTCTGGTTCTTGCCCGCCAGTTGGTTCTTCAGGTCTTTGATCTCAGCCTCTAGCAGTGTAATGACCTCTTCATAGTCCTGCTCTGCACTGTTACTCTGTCTGTCTCTCTGCACTGCCTCCGCTACCTGCAGGGGTAGAAGAAGAAGAAGATGAAGAAGAGAAGAAGAAGAAGAAGAGGAGATGAAGAAGTACCCAAGGTCTAACAGAAATTCAACTTCCCATTTCCAACGGAAATTCAACTTGGGACACATACTGTACACATAGAGGTTGGAGCCGGGGGGGGGGGGGGGGGGGGGGGGGGGGGGGGCAGCCGTACTGCAGTCATTTACATGAGGACACATACTGTACACATAGAGGTTGGAGCCGGGAGGGACAGCCGTACTGCAGACATTTACATGAGTACACATACTGTACACATAGAGAGACCATGGAGCAGCTGTGGGGGTGAAGTCTCTTGTCTTGTTTAGGGGTTTATTAGAGGATAAATATTACCTGCAGACGAGTCTTCAGACGACTGTTCTCCTCCACCGTCGCACACACTTTCTGATGGAGGGAGGGAGGGATGGAGAGAGAGGGAGGGGGAATGAGGGAGGGAGTGAGGGAGGGAGTGAGGGAGGGATGGAGAGAGAGGGAGGGAGAGGGAATGAGGGAGGGAGGGATGTAGAGAGAGGGAGAGGGAATGAGGGAGGGAGGGATGAGAGAGAGGGAGAGGGAGGGAGGGAGGGATGGAGAGAGAGGGAGAGGGGGGGAGGGAGGGATGGAGAGAGAGAGAGTGAGGGAATGAGTGAGGGAGAGGGAATGAGGGAGGGAGGGATGGAGAGAGAGGGAGAGGGAATGAGGGAGGGAGGGATGGAGAGAGAGGGAGGGAGAGGGAATGAGGGAGGGAGGGATGGAGAGAGAGAGAGAGAGAGGGAGAGGGAATGAGGGAGGGATGGAGAGAGAGGGAGAGGGAGGGAGGGATGGAGAGAGAGGGAGGGAGGGAGAGGGAATGAGGGAGGGAGGGATGGAGGGAGAGGGAGGGAATGAGTGAGGGAGAGGGAATGAGGGAGGGAGGGATGGAGAGGGAGGGAGAGGGAATGAGGGAGGGAGGGATGGAGAGAGAGGGAGGGAATGAGGGAGGGAGGGATGGAGAGAGAGAGAGGGAGGGAGAGGGAATGAGGGAGGGAGGGATGAGAGAGAGGGAGGGAATGAGGGAGGGAGAGGGAATGAGGGAGGGAGGGATGGAGAGAGAGGGAGGAAGAGGGAATGAGGGAGGGAGTGATGGAATGAGGGAGGGAGTGATGGAATGAGGGAGGGAGTGATGGAATGAGGGAGGGAGTGATGGAATGAGGGAGGGAGTGATGGAGAGAGAGAGAGGGAGGGAATGAGGGAGGGAGGGATGGAGAGAGAGGGAGGGAATGAGTGAAGGAAAAAGAGCAAGAATGAGAGTGTGTTAATACAACTATACCTGGCAAAGATAGAACAAGATAGGATAAGATACGATAGGATACGATAGGATAGGATAGGATACGATAGGATATGACAGGATATGATAGAATACGATAAGATAAGATAGGATAGGATACGATAGGATAGGATAAGATAGGATACGATAGAATACGATAAGATAGGATAGGATACGATAGAATACGATAGGATACGATAGGATACGATAGGATATGATAAGATAGGATACGATAGAATACGATAAGATAGGATAGGATACGATTGGATACGATAGGATAGGATACGATAGAATACGATAAGATATGATAGGATAAGATGAGATACGGTGGGATAAGGTTAGGATACGGTTGGATACGCTGCGATACGGAGGGATACGCTGCAATACGATACGCTGCGATACGATGGGATACGCTGCGATACGATGGGATACGCTGCGATACGATGGGATACGGTGGGATACGATGGGATACGGTGGGATACGATGGGATACGATGGGATACGGTGGGATACGCTGCGATACGCTGCGATACGGTGGGATACGCTGCGATACGATGGGATACGCTGCGATACGGTGGGATACGCTGCGATACGATGGGATACGCTGCGATACGGTGGGATACGCTGCGATACGGTGGGATACGCTGCGATACGGTGGGATACGCTGCGATACGGTGGGATACGCTGCGATACGGTGGGATACGCTGCGATACGATGGGATACGCTGCGATACGGTGGGATACGCTGCGATACGATGGGATACGCTGCGATACGGTGGGATACGCTGCGATACGGTGGGATACGCTGCGATACGATGGGATACGCTGCGATACGATGGGATACGCTGCGATACGATGGGATACGCTGCGATACGATGGGATACGCTGCGATACGATGGGATACGCTGCGATACGATGGGATACGCTGCGATACGGTGGGATACGCTGCGATACGGTGCGATACGATGGGATACGATGGGATACGGTGGGATACGCTGCGATACGATGGGATACGCTGCGATACGATGGGATACGATGGGATACGATGGGATACGGTGGGATACGCTACGATACGGTGGGATACGCTGCGATACGGTGGGATACGCTGCGATACGCTGCGATACGATGGGATACGCTGCGATACGATGGGATACGATGGGATACGGTGGGATACGCTGCGATACGATGGGATACGCTGCGATACGGTGCGATACAATGGGATACGCTGCGATACGGTGGGATACGCTGCGATACGGTGGGATACGCTGCGATACGGTGGGATACGCTGCGATACGATGGGATACGCTGCGATACGATGGGATACGCTGCGATACGATGGGATACGCTGCGATACGATGGGATACGATGGCATACGCTGCGATACGATGGGATACGCTGCGATACGGTGGGATACGCTGCGATACGATGGGATACGCTGCGATACGATGGGATACGCTGCGATACGATGGGATATGATGGGATACGGTGGGATACGCTGCGATACGATGGGATACGCTGCGATACGATGGGATACGCTGCGATACGATGGGATACGATGGGATACGCTGCGATACGATGGGATACGCTGCGATACGGTGCGATACGATGGGATGCGCTGCGATACGATGGGATACGCTGCGATACGATGGGATACGCTGCGATACGATGGGATACGATGGGATACGGTGGGATACGATGGGATACGGTGGGATACGCTGCGATACGATGGGATACGGTGGGATACGATGGGATACGCTGCGATACGATGGGATACGGTGGGATACGATGGGATACGGTGGGATACGATGGGATACGATGGGATACGGTGGGATACGCTGCGATACGCTGCGATACGGTGGGATACGCTGCGATACGATGGGATACGCTGCGATACGGTGGGATACGCTGCGATACGATGGGATACGCTGCGATACGGTGGGATACGCTGCGATACGGTGGGATACGCTGCGATACGGTGGGATACGCTGCGATACGGTGGGATACGCTGCGATACGATGGGATACGCTGCGATACGATGGGATACGATGGGATACGGTGGGATACGATGGGATACGATGGGATACGCTGCGATACGATGGGATACGATGGGATACGGTGGGATACGATGGGATACGATGGGATACGATGGGATACGCTGCGATACGATGGGATACGCTGCGATACGATGGGATACGATGGGATACGGTGGGATACGATGGGATACGGTGGGATACGCTGCGATACGATGGGATACGCTGCGATACGGTGGGATACGCTGCGATACGATGGGATACGCTGCGATACGGTGGGATACGCTGCGATACGGTGGGATACGCTGCGATACGATGGGATACGCTGCGATACGATGGGATACGCTGCGATACGATGGGATACGCTGCGATACGATGGGATACGCTGCGATACGATGGGATACGCTGCGATACGGTGGGATACGCTGCGATACGGTGCGATACGATGGGATACGATGGGATACGGTGGGATACGCTGCGATACGATGGGATACGCTGCGATACGATGGGATACGATGGGATACGATGGGATACGGTGGGATACGCTACGATACAGTGGGATACGCTGCGATACGGTGGGATACGCTGCGATACGCTGCGATACGATGGGATACGCTGCGATACGATGGGATACGATGGGATACGGTGGGATACGCTGCGATACGATGGGATACGCTGCGATACGGTGCGATACGATGGGATACGCTGCGATACGGTGGGATACGCTGCGATACGGTGGGATACGCTGCGATACGGTGGGATACGCTGCGATACGATGGGATACGCTGCGATACGATGGGATACGCTGCGATACGATGGGATACGCTGCGATACGATGGGATACGATGGCATACGCTGCGATACGATGGGATACGCTGCGATACGGTGGGATACGCTGCGATACGATGGGATACGCTGCGATACGATGGGATACGCTGCGATACGATGGGATATGATGGGATACGGTGGGATACGCTGCGATACGATGGGATACGCTGCGATACGATGGGATACGCTGCGATACGATGGGATACGATGGGATACGCTGCGATACGATGGGATACGCTGCGATACGGTGGGATACGCTGCGATACGATGGGATACGCTGCGATACGATGGGATACGGTGGGATACGATGGGATACGGTGGGATACGATGGGATACGATGGGATACGGTGGGATACGCTGCGATACGGTGGGATACGCTGCGATACGGTGGGATACGCTGCGATACGATGGGATACGCTGCGATACGGTGGGATACGCTGCGATACGATGGGATACGCTGCGATACGGTGGGATACGCTGCGATACGGTGGGATACGCTGCGATACGATGGGATACGCTGCGATACGATGGGATACGCTGCGATACGATGGGATACGATGGGATACGCTGCGATACGATGGGATACGCTGCGATACGGTGGGATACGCTGCGATACGGTGCGATACGATGGGATACGATGGGATACGGTGGGATACGCTGCGATACGATGGGATACGCTGCGATACGATGGGATACGATGGGATACGATGGGATACGGTGGGATACGCTACGATACAGTGGGATACGCTGCGATACGGTGGGATACGCTGCGATACGCTGCGATACGATGGGATACGCTGCGATACGATGGGATACGATGGGATACGGTGGGATACGCTGCGATACGATGGGATACGCTGCGATACGGTGCGATACGATGGGATACGCTGCGATACGGTGGGATACGCTGCGATACGGTGGGATACGCTGCGATACGGTGGGATACGCTGCGATACGATGGGATACGCTGCGATACGATGGGATACGCTGCGATACGATGGGATACGCTGCGATACGATGGGATACGATGGCATACGCTGCGATACGATGGGATACGCTGCGATACGGTGGGATACGCTGCGATACGATGGGATACGCTGCGATACGATGGGATACGCTGCGATACGATGGGATATGATGGGATACGGTGGGATACGCTGCGATACGATGGGATACGCTGCGATACGATGGGATACGCTGCGATACGATGGGATACGATGGGATACGCTGCGATACGATGGGATACGCTGCGATACGGTGGGATACGCTGCGATACGATGGGATACGCTGCGATACGATGGGATACGCTGCGATACGATGGGATACGATGGGATACGGTGGGATACGATGGGATACGGTGGGATACGCTGCGATACGATGGGATACGGTGGGATACGATGGGATACGCTGCGATACGATGGGATACGCTGCGATACGATGGGATACGGTGGGATACGATGGGATACGGTGGGATACGATGGGATACGATGGGATATGCTGCGATACGATGGGATACGCTGCGATACGATGGGATACGGTGGGATACGGTGCGATACGATTGGATACGCTGCGATACGATGGGATACGCTGCGATACGATGGGATAAGATGGGATACGGTGGGATACGCTGCGATACGATGGGATACGGTGGGATACGGTGGGATACGATGGGATACGCTGCGATACGCTGCGATACGCTGCGATACGGTGGGATACGCTGCGATACGGTGCGATATGATGGGATACGCTGCGATACGCTGCGATACGATGGGATACGGTGGGATACGGTGGGATACGATGGGATACGGTGGGATACGGTGGGATACGGTGGGATACGGTGGGATACGCTGCGATACGATGGGATACGGTGGGATACGGTGGCATACGGTGGGATACGGTGGGATACGCTGCGATACGATGGGATACGGTGGGATACGATGGGATACGGTGGGATACGGTTGGATACGGTGGGATACGCTGCGATACGATGGGATACGGTGGGATACGCTGCGATACGATGGGATACGCTGCGATACGGTGCGATACGATGGGATACGGTGGGATATGATGGGATACGGTGGGATACGCTGCGATACGATGGGATACGGTGGGATACGGTGGGATACGGTGGGATACGATGGGATACGTTGGGATACGATGGGATACGGTGGGATACGATGGGATACGGTGGGATACGGTGGGATACGGTGGGATACGATGGGATACGGTGGGATACGATGGGATACGGTGGGATACGCTGCGATACGGTGGGATACGGTGGGATATGGTGGGATACGGTGGGATACGGTGGGATACGATGGGATACGGTGGGATACGGTGGGATACGATGGGATACGCTGCGATACGATGGGATACGATGGGATACGATGGGATACGATGGGATATGATGGGATACGGTGGGATACGGTGGGATACGCTGCGATACGATGGGATATGATGGGATACGGTGGGATATGATGGGATACGGTGGGATACGCTGCGATACGCTGCGATACGATGGGATACGGTGGGATACGGTGGGATACGATGGGATACGCTGCGATACGATGGGATACGATGGGATACGCTGCGATACGGTGGGATACGCTGCGATACGATGGGATACGGTGGGATACGGTGGGATACGATGGGATACGCTGCGATACGGTGGGATACGATGGGATACGATGGGATACGGTGGGATACGATGGGATACGATGGGATACGCTGCGATACGCTGCGATACGATGGGATACGGTGGGATACGGTGGGATATGGCGGGATATGGTGGGATACGCTGAGATAAGATGGGATATGGTGGGATACGGTGGGATACGGTGGGATATGGTGGGATATGGTGGGATATGGTGGGATACGCTGAGATAAGATGGGATATGGTGGGATACGGTGGGATACGCTGAGATAAGATGGGATACGGTGGGATACGCTGCGATACGATGGGATATGATGGGATACGGTGGGATAAGATGGGATATGATGGGATACGGTGGGATACGGTGGGATATGATGGGATATGGTGGGATACGGTGGGATATGATGGGATATGATGGGATATGGTGGGATACGGTGGGATACGGTGGGATATGATGGGATATGGTGGGATATGGTGGGATATGATGGGATATGGTGGGATACGGTGGGATATGATGGGATATGATGGGATACGGTGGGATATGATGGGATATGCTGCGATACGATGGGACACGGTGGGATATGATGGGATATGATGGGAAACGGTGGGATACGGTGGGATATGATGGGATATACTAAATACAATATAATACTGCTTCATCAACCTATTCTTAAGCATTATGATTGGCTGAGTCTGGTTGTCACTCACCTCTGAGGTGTTGTGTAGCTCCTCCTCCAGGGTTGACTTGCTGTGCTCTGTGTCCTGGGGTAGTGTAGGAAAACCATCAGGTTGACTGACCTGTGGTAGTGTAGGAAAACCATAAGGTTGACTGACCTGGGGTAGTGTAGGAAAACCATCAGGTTGACTGACCTGTGGTAGTGTAGGAAAACCAGCAGGTTGACTGATCTGGGGTAGTGTAGGAAAACCAGCAGGTTGACTGATCTGGGGTAGTGTAGGAAAACCAACAGGTTGACTGACCTGGGGTAGTGTTGGAAAACCAACAGGTTGACTGATCTGGGGTAGTGTAGGAAAACCAGCAGGTTGACTGATCTGGGGTAGTGTAGGAAAACCAGCAGGTTGACTGATCTGGGTTAGTGTAGGAAAACCAGCAGGTTGACTGATCTGGGGTAGTGTAGGAAAACCAGCAGGTTGACTGACCTGGGGTAGTGTTGGGAAACCAGCAGGTTGACTGACCTGGGGTAGTGTAGGAAAACTAGCAGGTTGACTGATCTGAGGTAGTGTAGGAAAACCATCAGGTTGACTGACCTGGGGTAGTGTAGGGAAACCAGCAGGTTGACTGACCTGGGGTAGTGTAGGAAAACCAGCAGGTTGACTGATCTGGGGTAGTGTAGGAAAACCAGCAGGTTGACTGATCTGGGGTAGTGTAGGAAAACCAGCAGGTTGACTGACCTGGGGTAGTGTTTGAAAACCAGCAGGTTGACTGACCTGGGGTAGTGTTGGGAAACCAGCAGGTTGGCTGATCTGAGGTAGTGTAGGAAAACCATCAGGTTGACTGACCTGGGGTAGTGTTGGAAAACCAACAGGTTGACTGATCTGGGGTAGTGTAGGAAAACCAGCAGGTTGACTGACCTGGGGTAGTGTTGGGAAACCAGCAGGTTGACTGACCTGGGGTAGTGTAGGGAAACCAGCAGGTTGACTGACCTGGGGTAGTGTAGGAAAACCAGCAGGTTGACTGATCTGGGGTAGTGTAGGAAAACTAGCAGGCTGACTGATCTGGGGTAGTGTAGGAAAACCAGCAGGTTGACTGACCTGGGGTAGTGTAGGAAAACCAGCAGGTTGACTGCCCTGGGGTAGTGTAGGAAAACCAGCAGGTTGACTGATCTGGGGTAGTGTAGGAAAACCAGCATGTTGACTGATCTGGGGTAGTGTAGGAAAACCAGCAGGTTGACTGACCTGGGGTAGTGTAGGAAAACCTGCATGTTGACTGATCTGGGGTAGTGTAGGAAAACCAACAGGTTGACTGATCTGGGGTAGTGTAGGAAAACCAACAGGTTGACTGACCTGGGGTAGTGTAGGAAAACCAGCAGGTTGACTGATCTGGGGTAATGTAGGAAAACCAGCAGGTTGACTGATCTGGGGTAGTGTAGGAAAACTAGCAGGTTGACTGACCTGGGGTAGTGTAGGAAAACCAGCAGGTTGACTGACCTGGGGTAGTGTAGGAAAACCAGCAGGTTGACTGATCTGGGGTAGTGTAGGAAAACCAGCAGGTTGACTGTGAATGGACTGTGAACAAAGTTGAAGTCAATTCAATGTTACTCTGATACACATTGCACATTGTAACTTTGTAAAATAGTAACATAGTAACATTGTATATTTAAGCAATAAGGCCCGAGGGGGTGTGGCCAATATAAACTTAGCAAAAAAAGAAACATCCTCTCACTGTCAACTGCGTTCATTTTCAGCAAACTTAACATGTGTAAATATTTGTATGAACATGACAAGATTCAACAACTGAGACATAAACTGAACAAGTTCCACAGACATGTGAATAACAGAAATGGAATATTGTGTCCCTGAACAAAGGGGGGGTCAAAATCAAAAGTAACAGTCAGTATCTGGTGTGGCCACCAGCTGCATTAAGTACTGCAGTGCATCTCCTCATCATGGACTGCACCAGATTTGCCAGTTCTTGCTGTGAGATGTTACCCCACTCTTCCACCAAGGCACCTGCAAGTTCCCGGACATTTCTGGGGGAATGGCCCTAGCCCTCACCCTCCGATCCAACAGGTCCCAGACATGCTCAATGGGATTGAGATCCGGGTTCTTCGCTGGCCATGGCAGAACACTGACATTCCTGTCTTGCAGGAAATCACGCACAGAACGAGCAGTATGGCTGGTGGCATTGTCATGCTGGAGGGTCATGTCAGGATGAGCCTGCAGGAAGGGTACCACATGAGGGAGGAGGATGTCTTCCCTGTAACACACACCGTTGAGATTGCCTGCAATGACAACAAGCTCAGTCCGATGATGCTGTGACACACCGCCACAGACCATGACGGACCCTCCACCTCCAAATCGATCCCACTCCAGAGTGCAGGCCTCAGTGTAACGCTCATTCCTTCGACGATAAAGACGAATCTGACCATCAACCCTGGTGAGACAAAACCGCAACTCGTCAGTGAAGAGCACTTTTTGCCAGTCCTGTCTGGTCCAGCGACGGTGGGTTTGTGCCCATAAGTGACGTTGTTGCCGGTGATGTCTGGTGAGGCCCCGCCTTACAACAGGTCTACAAGCCCTCAATCCAGCCTCTCTCAGCCTATTGCGGACAGTCTGAGCACTGATGGAGGGATTGTGAGTTCCTGGTGTAACTCGGTCAGTTGTTGTTGCCATCCTGTACTTGTCCCGCAGGTGTGATGTTTGGATGTACCGATCCTGTGCAGGTGTTGTTACACATGGTCTGCCACTGTGAGGACGATCAGCTGTCCGTCCTGTCTCCCTGTAGCGCTGTCTTAGGCGTCATTGGAAATTGCAATTTATTGCCCTGGCCACATCTGCAGTCCTCATGCCTCCTTGCAGCATGCCTAAGGCATGTTCACGCAGATGAGCAGGGACCCTGGGCATCTTCTTTTGGTGTTTTTCAGAGTCAGTAGAAAGGCCTCTTTGGTGTCCTAAGTTTTCATAACTGTGACCTTAATTGCCTACCGTCTGTAAGCTGTTAGTGTCTTAACGACCATTCCACAGGTGTATGTTCATTAATTGTTTATGGTTCATTGAACAAGCACGGGAAACAGTGTTTAAACCTTTTACAATGAAGATCTGTGAAGTTATTTGGATTTTTACGAATTATCTTTGAAAGACAGGGTCCTGAAAAAGGGACGTTTCTTTTTTTGCTGAGTTTACAACAGCTAAGGGCTGTTCTTAGCACGACACAATGCGGAGTGCCTGGATACCATACACCACAAACCCCTGAGGTGCCTTATTGCTATTATAAACTGGTTACCAAAGTAATTAGAACAGTAAAAACAAATGTTATGTCATTTCAGCCAATCAGCATTCAGGGCTCGAACCACCCAGTTTATAATTGTATATAAACATTTGCAAGTGTACATATACTGTACATGGTGTATGAAAATTAGGATTGTTGTGAAATAACAACTAACACTGAACCAAAATATAAATGCAACATGCAACAATTTCAGACATGTTCCTGAGTTACAGTTCATATGAGGAAATCAGTCAATTGAAATAAATTCATTAGGCCGTAATCTATGGATTTCACATGATTGGAGATATGCATCTGTTGGTCAGAGATACCTTTAAAAAAAAACACCGTCAGTATCTGGTGTGACCATTTGCCTCATGCAGCGCGACACATCTCCTTCGCATAGTTGATCAGGCTGTTGATTGTGGCCTGTGGAATATTGTCCCACTCCTCTTCAATGGCTGTGTGAAGTTGATGGATATTGGCGGGAACTGGAACACTCTGTTGTACATGTCGATTCAGAGCATCCCAAACATGCTCAATGGGTAACATGTCTGATGAGTAATAAGGTCATGGAAAAACTGTTTATATTCAGCTTCCATGAATTGTATACAGATCCTTGTGACATGGGGCCGTGCATTATCATGCTGAAACATGAGTTGATGGAGGCGGATGAATGACACGACAATGGGATATCATCTCAGTATCTCTGTGCATTCAGATTGCCATCAATAAAATGCAATTTTGTTCGTTGTCTGTAGCTTATGCCTGCCCATACCATAACCCCACTGCCACCATGGGGAGCTCTGTTCACAACGTTGACATCAGTAAACCGCTCGCCCACACAACACCATACACGCTGTCTGCCATCTGCCCAGTACAGTTGAAACTGGGATTCATCCGTGAAGAGCACACTTCTCCAGCGTGCCAGTGACCATCGAAGGGGAACATTTGCCCACTGAAGTCGGTTAAACGCCGAACTGCAGTCAGGTCAAGACCCTGGCGAGGACGACGCAGATGAAATGCCCTAAGACGGTTTCTGACCGTTTGTTCAGAAATTCTTTGGTTGTGCAAACCCACAGTTTCATCAGTTGTCCGGGTGGCTGGTCTCAGACGATCCCGCAGGTGAAGAAGCCTGATGTGGAGGTCCTGGGCTGGCATGGTTAATCATGGTCTGCGGTTGTGAGGTTAGACGTACTGCCAAATTCTCTAAAACAATGTTGGAAGCGGCTTATGGTAGAGAAATTAACATTAAATTATCTGGCAACAGCTCTGGTGGACATTCCTGTAGTCAGCATGCCAATTGCACGCTCCCTCAAAACTAGAGACATAACTGCACATTTTAGAGTGCCCTTTTATTGTCCCCAGTCCAAGGTGCACCTGTGTAATGATCATGCTGTTTAATCAGCTTGTTGATACACCACCTCTGTCAGGTGGATGGATTATCTTGGCAAAGGAGAAATGCTCACTAACAGGATGTAAACACATTTGTTCACAATTTGAGGGAAATAAGCTTTTTGGACCAACACTTTACATGACGCATTTACATATTTTTTCAGTATAATTATAAATATATATTATTTGTTCAACATTTCATTTCAGTGTGATTTATTAGATTGACATTACATTTAGTTATAAATTATAAAGTTATGAATTATGTTGAGAAAAGCTATTAGTTTAGCCAGTGGTTATAACACTATCAGTTGCAGTGGATATGTGAAAATGAGTGTTAAAAAATGTAATTCTCTCTCTCTCTCTCTCTCTCTCTCTCTCTCTCTCTCTCTCTCTCTCTCTCTCACTCTCTCTCACTCTCTCTCACTCTCTCACTCTCTCTCACTCTCTCTCTCTCACTCTCTCTCTCACTCTCTCTCACTCTCTCTCACTCTCTCTCTCTCACACCCACCCACTGACACAGAGATGTGATGTTTGGACAGGAGTGTGAGTTCACCTTGAGTTGTTTAATCTGGTTCTGCAGCTGTTTCACCTCCGTCTGAAAGCGTTCCAGTTCTTCACTACTGTAGGAGCATTCTAAATCAAAGGTCTGGTACACAACACAGCAGTTAGACTGGAGCTACACACTGTACGTGTACACAAACCCATGCACACACACACTCATGCATACAATGATGTGAGAGGCACACCCTTCATCTGACAGGGAACATTACAATGGAAGTTTTAGAGGTAGGCAGCTCTCAAAGACTGTGTGTGTGTGTGTTTGTGTGTGTGTGTGTGTGTGTGTGTGTGTGTGTGTGTGTGTGTGTGTGTGTGTGTGTGTGTGTGTGTGTGTGTGTGTGTGTGTGTGTGTGTGTGTGTGTGTGTGTGAAAGAGAGACAGGGACCGTCACAATGAAGCTCTTAAAGACATCTTTGATGATTCCCTTGTGCTGCTGCAGCGTGTAAATCTCCTCTAAGGAACACGGTCTGTAAATCCTCTTCACTCAAACTTCACAAAGTCACACAAGCCTCAAAGTCAGGAAGTGCCTCAAGGACTCTATAACAAGAACTTAATACACCCAGTACTTTGAAACAAGAAGCACAAGTCAATGTTGTTTTCTTACCGGGGAGTGGAAGGCAGAGGTGTCCATCAAGCTAGCTGCTTCGTGATAGGAGAACATGAACTCTTTCTGCCCTAGTCCCGCCTCCTCCAGATTCTCTTGGTAGACGTTGCGTGTGGCCTCAACGAAGTCTGCCCGGCGACAACAAACACAAAAGAAGAGTTATACTCTGTATAAAACATGAGGAGCCAATCAGAACCCCTATTCCTTTATGTAGTAGCTTATGAATAGGGAGCCATCGAGGACACAGACTGTCTTAACAGGTTAAAGGGATATTGGTGTGACTGGGATGGGTTGGGGTCAAGCCAATTATAACTCAGTTCAAGTTTCCTCAATGCTTCTCTATGAGACTTCTTATTGTGTCGAAATGTTGTTTACCCCCTGAATTGACTGAATTGAAATGGATGGCGTCGACAGACATGGCTGCTCTTTACTAGCACCTAAGCAACTTTGCAGTATTCAGGTTTTTTTGTGAGTTTTATTTAGCTCTGAACGTTTTTTTGTGTGATTACATACAACCGGAAATAACTTTTGGATATCAGAGCGGCGATAACTCACCAGCATTTCGACCAGAAATACGACTTTCCTGAAATGGATCCTTTGTTCGTAACCCCCAAGGCGTTTTAACTTATCCCAGAGGCTGCTCCAAGATGCTGCCGATGGAAAATAGGTATTCGGAGTGGACTTTTAGTTTGACTTAGGAGGCATGCACACCATCCGATGCTTCCTAGTATATTACTACATAATGTTCAGTCCCTGGACAATAAAGTAGACGAGCTCAGGGCGAGGATCTCCTTCCAGACAGACATCAGCTACTGTAACATACTCTGTTTCACGGAATCATGGCTCTCTCCAGATATACTGTCCCTGTCCATGGAGCCAGCTGGGTTCTCAGTACATTGTGTAGATACAAATAAAGAACTCTCCGGGAAGAAGAAGAAAGGCAGAGGTGTATATTTCATGATGAACTACTCATGGTGTGATTGTGGTAACATACAGGAACTCAAGAACCTTTTGTTCACCCGACCTAGAATTCCTCACAATCATTACCTCCCGAGAAAATTCTCTTCGGTCATTGTCACAGCCATGTATATTCCCCCTCAAGCCGTTACCACGACAGCTCTCAAGGAACTACACTGGACTTTGTGCAAAATGGAAACCACATATCCTGAGGCTGTATTTATTGTAGACTTTAATAAAGGAAATCTGAGGAAAACGCTTCCGAAGTTCTATCAACACATTACCTGTAGTACTAGTGCTTCAAAAACTCTGGACCATTGTTACTCTCCCTTCCGGGATGGCTACAAGGCCCTCCCCCGCTCTCCCTCCGGCAAATCAGATCACAACTCCATTCTGTTCCTCCCTTCCTATAGGCAGAAACTCAAACAGGAAGTACTGGTGCTAAGGTCTATTCAATGCTGGTCTGACCAATCGGAATCCATGCTTCAAGATTGTTTTGATCACGCGGACCGGGATATGTTCCGGGTTGCCTTTGAGAATAACATTGATGTATATACAGACACAGTGACTGAGTTCATCAGGAAGTGTATAGGGAATGTTATTCCCACTGTTACAATTAAAACCTATCCAAACCAATAACCGTGAACTGATGGCAGCATTCACGCAAAACTGAAAGTGCGAATTACTGCATTTAACCACGACTGGGAATATGGTTGAATACAAACAGTCCAGTTATGCCCACCGTAAGGCAATCAAACAGGCACAACGTCAGTACAGAGATAAAGGAAATTCAACGGCTCAGACACGAGACATATGTGGCAGGGAGTCCAGACAATTACGGATTACAAAGGGAAAACCAGCCACGCTGCCGACACCGACATCTTGCTCCCCGAAGCTAAACACCTTCTTTGCCAGCTTCGAGGATAATACAGCGACACCGACACAGGACGCACCCGAGGACTCGACTCTCGTTCTCCGTGGCTGAAGTGAGTAAGACGTTTAAGCGCGTTAACCCTCGCAGGGCTGCCTTCCCAGACGGTCCTCAGAGCATGCACAGACCAGTTGGCTGGAGTGTTTACGGACTATCCCAGTGTGCTGTCCCCACTTGCTTCAAGATGTCCACCATTGTTCCTGTACTCAAGAAAGCGAATGGGAACTTCACTAGATGTCTATCGCCCCGTAGCATTCACTTCTGTGATCATGAAGTGCTTTGAGAGGCCACTTACCTGACACCCTACCATAGTACCCTCCAAGCTCATCATTAAGCTCTGGGCCCTTGGTCTGAACCCTGAACTGTGCAACTGGGTCCTGGACTTCCTGACGGGCCGCCCCCCAGGTGATGAAGGTAGGCAACAACACCTCCACTACGCTGATCCTCAATACAGGGGCCCCATAAGGGTGTGCTAAGGTCCATCCTGTACTAGATGACACAACAGTGGTAGGCCTGATTACAAACAACAACGAGACAGCCTACAGGGAGGAGGTGAGGGCCCTGGCCAAGTGGGACCAGTAAACTAACTTCAGGAAACAGTAGAGGGAGCACACTCGCATTGACATCGACGGGGCCGCAGTGCAAAAGGTGAAAAGCTTCAAGTTCCTCGGCGTACACATCACTAACAATCTGAAATGGTCCCCCCACACAGACAGTGTGGTGAAGAAGGCGTAACAGTGAGGCTGAAGAAATACTGCATATACAGTTGAAGTCGGAAGTTTACATACACTTAGGTTGGAGTCATTAAAACTCGTTTTTCAACCACTCCACACATTTCTTGTTAACAAACTATAGTTTTGGCAAGTCGGTTAGGACATCTACTTTGTGCATGACACAAGTCATTTTTCCAACAATTGTTTACAGACAGATTATTTCACTTATAATTCACTGTATCACAATTCCACTGGAAGTTCCACCAGAAGTTTACATACACTAACTTGACTGTGCCTTTAAACAGCTTGAAAAATTCCAGAAAATGATGTCTTAAGGACAACAAAGTCAAGGTATTGGAGTGGCCATAGGTGTGTGGTAGCTATGGATACAGTAGGTGTGTGGAAGCTATGGAGACAGTAGGTGTGTGGGTAGCTATGGAGACAGTAGGTGTGTGGTAGCTATGGAGACAGTAGGTGTGTGGTAGCTATGGAAACAGTAGGTGTGTGGTAGCTATGGAAACAGTAGGTGTGTGGTAGCTATGGATACAGTAGGTGTGTGGTAGCTATAGAGACAGTAGGTGAGTGGTAGCTATGGAGACAGTAGGTGTGTGGTAGCTATGGAGACAGTAGGTGTGTGGTAGCTATGGAGACAGTAGGTGTGTGGTAGTTATGGATACAGTAGGTGTGTGGTAGCTATAGAGACAGTAGGTGAGTGGTAGCTATGGAGACAGTAGGTGTGTGGTAGCTATGGAGACAGTAGGTGTGTGGTAGCTATGGAGACAGTAGGTGTGTGGTAGCCATGGAGACAGTAGGTGTGTGGTAGCTATAGACAGTAGGTGAGTGGTAGCTATGGAGACAGTAGGTGTGTGGTAGCTATGGAGACAGTAGGTGTGTGGTAGCTATGGAGACAGTATACCTCCGTAGGACACGGTTCCCTGTGGGTCAGTGATAAGACTTTCTCTCAGCTTCCTCCTCTTCTCCTCTGTCACGTCCAGACCCAGGTACGACAACGCCTGGTGGGGGGGGGGGGGGGGGGGGGAGAGAGGGGAAAGAGAGAGAGAGAGAGAGAGAGAGAGAGAGAGAGAGAGAGAGAGAGAGAGAGGGGGAAAGAGAGGGGGGAGCGAGAGGAGGAGCGAGACAGAGGAGAGAGAGAGAGGGGAGAGAGAGTTAAGAAGAATTTAAATCTCACATTATGGTACATCCCTGCTCACTGAGGACATGGTGTATGAGAGACAGTACATCTTGTCAGGGTATTACAAAATAAAACCCTCTTCTGTGTGGTTGAAGTCCCAAATCCTGCAGGGGGCAGTATAACAGCAGTATTACACCACAAATCTCTCTTCTCCTTGAACTTGGTTGTCCTGAAGACTACTTCTCTACACTAGACACATTACAGATCTTCAGATAGACAACCTGTTTCTCTCTCTCTCTCTCTCTCTCTCTCTCTCTCTCTCTCTCTCTCTCTCTCTCTCTCTCTCTCTCTCTCTCTCTCTCTCTCTCTCTCTCTCTCTCTCTCTCTCTCTCTCTCTCTCTCTCTCTCTCTCTCTCTCTCTCTCTCTCTCTCTCTCTCTCTCTCTCTCTCTCTCTCTCGCTCTCTCTCTCTCTCTCTCTCTCTCTCTCTCTCTCTCTCTCTCTCTCTCTCTCTCTCTCTCACCCTGTCTCTGTTACATGTCACCACAGTGAACCAGTACAGTAAAGCTGTAGGGTATTGTGTCTGTGTGTTATTCACCACAGTGAACCAGTACAGTAAAGCTGTAGGGTATTGTGTCTGTGTGTTATTCACCACAGTGAACCAGTACAGTAAAGCTGTAGGGCATTGTGTCTGTGTGTTATTCACCACAGTGAACCAGTACAGTAAAGCTGTAGGGTATTGTGTCTGTGTGTTATTCACCACAGTGAACCAGTACAGTAAAGCTGTAGGGTATTGTGTCGGTGTGTTATTCACCACAGTGAACCAGTACAGTAAAGCTGTAGGGCATTGTGTCTGTGTGTGACATTAAAGTGCTCCCTCCTGCAACTCGTACCAGGCAGGAACCAGAGCCAGGGAGCAGGGACTAGAGCCACAGCCAGGGCATAATCCCATTAATGACACTGTGCTAGATTAGGGTCAGTCACAGACTGAGTGAGATTAAGATTAGATTAAAATCACTGCTAAACAACTGCAGTGGACGTCCGTGACTAAACTACAGGCACACAGAGGTACAGGGGGAGTATATGGTGGTGGAATGGAGAGAGAGATAGAGAGAGAGAGATACAGGGGGAGTATATGGTGGTGGAATGGAGAGAGAGATAGAGAGAGAGAGAGAGAGAGAGAGAGAGAGAGAGAGAGAGAGATACAGGGGGAGTATACGGTGGTGGAATAGAGAGAGAGATAGAGAGATACAGGGGGAGTATACGGTGGTGGAATGGAGAGAGAGAGAGAGAGAGAGAGAGAGAGAGAGATACAGGGGGAGTATACGGTGGTGGAATGGAGAGAGAGATAGAGAGATAGAGAGAGAGAGAGAGAGATACAGGGGGAGTATACGGTGGTGGAATAGAGAGAGAGAGAGAGAGAGAGAGAGATACAGGGGGAGTATACGGTGGTGGAATAGAGAGAGAGAGAGAGAGAGAGAGAGAGATACAGGGGGAGTATACGGTGGTGGAATGGAGAGAGAGATAGAGAGAGAGAGATACAGGGGGAGTATATGGTGGTGGAATGGAGAGAGAGATAGAGAGAGAGAGAGAGAGAGAGAGAGAGAGAGAGAGAGAGAGAGAGAGAGAGAGAGAGAGAGAGATACAGGGGGAGTATATGGTGGTGGAATAGAGAGAGAGATAGAGAGAGAGAGAGATACAGGGGGAGTATACGGTGGTGGAATAGAGAGAGAGAGAGAGAGAGAGAGAGAGATACAGGGGGAGTATACGGTGGTGGAATGGAGAGAGAGATAGAGAGAGAGAGATACAGAGGGAGTATATGGTGGTGGAATGGAGAGCGAGATAGAGAGAGAGAGAGATACAGGGGGAGTATACGGTGGTGGAATGGAGAGAGAGATAGAGAGAGAGAGATACAGGGGGAGTATATGGTGGTGGAATGGAGAGAGAGATAGAGAGAGAGAGAGATACAGGGGGAGTATATGGTGGTGGAATGGAGAGAGAGATAGAGAGAGAGAGATACAGGGGGAGTATATGGTGGTGGAATAGAGAGAGAGATAGAGAGAGAGAGAGATACAGGGGGAGTATACGGTGGTGGAATAGAGAGAGAGATAGAGAGAGAGAGAGGGGGAGTATACGGTGGTGGAATGGAGAGAGAGATAGAGAGAGAGAGATACAGGGGGAGTATATGGTGGTGGAATAGAGAGAGAGATAGAGAGAGAGAGATACAGGGGGAGTATACGGTGGTGGAATAGAGAGAGAGATAGAGAGAGAGAGATACAGGGGGAGTATATGGTGGTGGAATGGAGAGAGAGAGAGAGAGAGAGAGAGAGAGAAGAGAGAGAGAGAGAGAGAGAGAGAGAGAGAGAGAGAGAGAGAGAGAGAGAGAGAGAGAGAGAGAGAGATACAGGGGGAGTATATGGTGGTGGAATAGAGAGAGAGATAGAGAGAGAGAGAGAGAGATACAGGGGGAGTATACGGTGGTGGAATAGAGAGAGAGAGAGAGAGAGAGAGAGAGATACAGGGGGAGTATACGGTGGTGGAATGGAGAGAGAGATAGAGAGAGAGAGATACAGAGGGAGTATATGGTGGTGGAATGGAGAGCGAGATAGAGAGAGAGAGAGATACAGGGGGAGTATACGGTGGTGGAATGGAGAGAGAGATAGAGAGAGAGAGATACAGGGGGAGTATATGGTGGTGGAATGGAGAGAGAGATAGAGAGAGAGAGAGATACAGGGGGAGTATATGGTGGTGGAATGGAGAGAGAGATAGAGAGAGAGAGATACAGGGGGAGTATATGGTGGTGGAATAGAGAGAGAGATAGAGAGAGAGAGAGATACAGGGGGAGTATATGGTGGTGGAATAGAGAGAGAGATAGAGAGAGAGAGATACAGGGGGAGTATACGGTGGTGGAATAGAGAGAGAGATAGAGAGAGAGAGAGAGAGAGAGAGAGAGAGAGAGAGAGAGAGAGAGAGAGAGGAAAGAAGGAGATTATATATATATATATAGAGAGAGACAGAGATAGAGATAGAGAGAGAGAGAGAGAGAGATTAGACCCAACCAAATCATGAGAAAACAAAAATATAATTACTTGACACATTGGAAAGAATTAACAAAAAAACAGAGCAAACTAGAATGCTATTTGGCACTTAGTAGAGAGTAAACAGTGGCAGAATACTTGACCCCTGTGACTGACTAGAGCTGTTGTGGTGACCGTATTACTGCCACACCAGCGGTCACAAGGCATGAAGGCAGTCTGATTCCACCTGACCATTTAGTCACGGTAACTAGCCTTCTCCATGGTCATCAGTAGCCTGACAAACGTGCTAACTGCCTGGTCCTCAGCACTCTATTGTCCCTCTAATCACTCTAACATCAATGCAAATGTTTTCGAAAATCCAATCAAACACTTCATGAGAGTCCATGAGCCCATGTTCCGCAACATTTCTATAGGCTTTGCAATTCTGTGAGAAAACAGAGGGATGGCCTCTACTAAAAAGAGGAGGATCCCATCAGCTTTATATAGGCTAGGCCTACTATATTTATTTCTCAACTTTCCTAATATTAAGCACATTGCTTCCCTTTACAACAGGAATACAGCGTACCTGGCTGGCATGAACATGAATCACCAGAAAAGCGTCCTCCATTCGCGATTTAAGTGCATAGATGACATTATTCCCGCTGCCCCTGTTTCGATACAGGTGCATGATAATGGTCCATTCTTGTGAATTATATATAATCACTTGTAAATGATGCCCAGCATAATAAACTGCCTTTTTTTGTGAATTTCTTTAATCATAGTTGCACACCTTATAGCCCATAGGCCTATATGTTTTGATAAGGTTTGTATCACTTTGTAACTTAAGTGGCCAAATCACTTCTTAAAATTAAGCGCATTAATTGGGTTTAGAGCCTAACTGGCATACATTAGCAGCGTGTGAGTTTCAAGTTTGGAGAAGATACATTTCACCATAAAAATGCACCGTTATAATAAAAGCATTACTTGCATAATCCCACTTGCAGTCACATTTGATAATGGTGTTTTCCTGCTAATGGAACATTTGTGCTTATAGCCTACTGCCATGTGCACATCGCTGCTCTTATAATGTGAAGAAATAGCCTTATAGTTTATCAACATTTTAAGCTAAATGTTCTGATCTGTTGCATCAGCCACACTGCATAGAAACAGTATTTTTGATGCTAGTGGTTGTATTAATTTGGGATCTATAGCATCCCACAACTGTCCCAGACTGTTTGGAAAATGTATTTATCACACAGAATAGGTCACCTTTGGACTATGGGGGATAGTAAATTGACATAGGCTAGTGCTTTTGCTGTTCGTTAGACCTACTCATCTTGTTGGCTGACGAAAAGTAAATGTGGACAGTTCTTCCAATATCTTCAATATGCACCTCGGAATTGGATAAGGACGCGCGTAGTTGCGCCCCTGATGTGTCTGTCTTCACTTGTAGCCTGTGAGAAAGACCTGATCACGTGACGGAGAGACATGTGAGGGAGAGGTGTAGGCTATATAACATGGATTTATTATATATTTTTTAAATGTAGATGTTCCAAAGGAAGGCATCAGTGGCTTGTAGGCAGTGTGTGGAAGCCAGGAGATGCTAAATGTGTTTATGTTAATTAATTGTCAATTAGCGTGAGACAGACAGTTATTTGCTTGACAATCACTAGCTAACGAAATGTCGTGACCACCACAGCCCTGTGACTGACCCAAACTTAAGGAAAGCTTTGACTATGTACAGACTCAGTGAGCATAGCCTTGCTATTGAGAAAGGCCGCCGTAGGCAGACCTGGCTCTCAAGAGAAGACAGGCTATGTGCACACTGCCCAACCAAATGAGGTGGAAACTGAGCTGCACTTCCTAACCTCCTGCCAAATGTATGACCATATTAGAGACACATATTTCCCTCAAATTACACAGATCCACAAAGAATTAGAAAACAAACCCAATTTTGATAAACTTCCATATATATTGGGTGAAATACCACAGTGTGCCATCACAGCAGCAATATTTGTGACCTGTTGCCACAAGAAAAGGGCAACCAGTGAAGAACAAACACCATCGTAAATACAAACCATATTTATGTTGATTTATTTTCCCTTTTGTACTTTTACTATTTGCAAATAATATGATGTTTGAAAAACGTTGTGAGTGTTATGTTTACTGAAAAAGTGAAAGAGAGAGAGACAGAGAAAGAGAAAGAGAGAAGTAAGAATAAAGAGTGGGATGGGAGTATGGGGAATAGAGAGAGGGATGGGAGGATGGGGAATAGAGAGAGGGATGGGAGGATGGGGAATAGAGAGAGGGATGGGAGGATGGGGAATAGAGAGAGGGATGGGAGGATGGGGAATAGAGAGAGAGATGGGAGGATGGGGAATAGAGATAGAGATGGGAGGATGGGGAATAGAGAGAGAGATGGGAGGATGGGGAATAGAGATAGAGATGGGAGGATGGGGAATAGAGAGAGGGATGGGAGGGTGGGGAATATTTAACTAGGGACTCACCAGGGCTAGTTCATCAGAGCAGACACTATAGACTCACCAGGTTTAGTTCATCAGAGCAGACACTAGAGACTCACCAGGGCTAGTTCATCAGAACAGACACTAGAGACTCACCAGGGCTAGTTCATCAGAGCAGACACTAGAGACTCACCAGGGCTAGTTCATCAGAGCAGACACTAGGGACTCACCAGGGCTAGTTCATCAGAGCAGACACTAGAGACTCATCAGGGCTAGTTCATCAGAGCAGACACTAGAGACTCACCAGGGCTAGTTCATCAGAGCAGACACTAGGGACTCATCAGGGCTAGTTCATCAGAACAGACACTAGAG